>NW_015386491.1:345930-361218 GCF_001527695.2 Protobothrops mucrosquamatus | reverse complement strand
AGTAGCAGCAGGGTCTTGCTACTGTCTGGTGCTTATCTAGATTTTTCTAGCCCAAATATTTTAGTCCTAGGTACTACTGATAGAAGAGAGGACTCTCAGGGGTATTTTATCCAGGTCTCCTTAAATGTGGAGCAGGATCACTTCATCCCATTCATTATGCACTTGGAAATAGATTCGAAAATTCAGGTAATCCTCAATTGACAAAAGTTCATTTAGTGACAGTTCAAAGTTACAACAGTACTGAAAAAAGTGACCTATGACCCTTTTTCAAACTTACAACCATTGCAGCATCCTCATGGTCATGTGATCAAAATTCAGATGCTTTGCAAGTGACTCATGTTTATGACTGTTGCTGTGTCCTGGGGTTAAGTGAATCCCTTTTGTGACCTTTGGACAAGCAAAGTCAATGGGGAAGCCAGTTTCACTTAACAACCATGTCACTATCTTAAAAAGTGCAGTGACTCACTTAACAACTGTGGCAAGAAAGGTCATAAAATGGGATCAAATTCATTTAACAAAAGTCTCGCTTAATTACTGAAATTTTGCGCTCAGTTATGGTCATAAGTCGACGACTACCTGAATATGAAATTCACACACTAACCTGTATATTTCCTACCCATTTTAAAATATATAATGTGAACAATTATAGGAACAGATTATAACTCCAGGCTTTCCCTGGAAGGGACTTCAATATAATTAATTAGAGCTTTCTTAATGAGATACAAAGGATTACACTTAACACTGCCAGCTGGATTTGGATAGCAGAATCTACTCTTTTGCATACTGGTATATTTTGCATCCATTCCTGGATACAAACATTTTTATATGAAATTGTACTGCAGAAGAGTGAGTGCTATGAGAAGAAATTGGATGGATAAAATGTCTCTTGAAAAGAATGATGTTGATTGGAATGCAGATTGGTTAAACAAAGATTAATCCTCCAAGAGAACCCATTAAAACATAGCAGGGAGGCTGACCAGTGAGAGGAAGAATCCATGTCATTTCCAGGCCTAGACAGAATATGCCACTAGTTGAAGAGATATCTGGGGACTGGGAAGCTTATTTATAACTATAAATAAGAAAAACATTAATGTTTCTCTGTCACAAGTTGTCACCCTGATGTTATATTCCCCTTGATAAAATTCTAGCATCTCACAATACATAAACTATTTATCTTTGCCTATGATTTCTCATCTATAAAACACTTCTTATGCTGAGAGTCATAAATGTGTTTTGGGGCATAACTGGGACTGTATTTATTCCAATGGTGGGCCTCATTCAGTGACCCTGAGCACCAAGGCTGGGCTGACCCAAATGATTCGGTTTGACCTTAGCATGCTGTGTGAATCCAATTGTAAATCATACTTTTACAGCCCTACAAACTCAGCTAATGTAAGTGTGTTGAACAAAACCTGGGGCAAAGTCCAATGCTGTTTTTAGAAAGTGCCTTAGAGCAAGGCAGACCAGTGGCTCCTATAGTTTGAAGCTGTTCTCCCTGGCAATCACCCTTGCAGTGTGTGCATCCACAGCCTGAAATCCATTTAGGCTGGTAATGCCAGGGATGCAGAATGCAGCCCTCAACATGGAAAAGACATATTCTGCCAAATCCTCCGGGATGAACATTCTTCAAAGACCCTTGCGATTTCTGCTGAGTGTTTCTCAAGGCGGGCTGTCATCTTCATAACGTTCCCCCTGTGCTAAGTCAGACTGGTGAAACAATGCTCTTTTTCCAGCCGTCAGAGGAAATGAAATGGTATGCGGAGGTGATTCAAGTCCCTCCCCATTCCTAGAGAACCGATTCAGAAAAGAAAAATGTCCGGGAATTGTTTCTGTCTGGGGTGGGGGCTGGGGAGAGAAGTAAGAAGAACTTCTTATTACTGTAGCACTACGAAGATTCCTCTGGAACCGAATGTCTGCCACCCAAAACTATCCATCTGTCTGCTGATGAAAAAAGCAATTTCCACATCTGTTTCACAGAGTGGGTCAAGGGGAGATTTTCTGGAGGCTGGAGATTTTTCAAGGATTTTGATAGTGAATCCAAGGCTCTCTATAGGCCTGGCTGCATTCCCTGGGATTCAGAAAGATTGCAGCACAACGTAAGATTTCATATTCCAAACTACCAAGCTCTCCAAAACTTCATAGTAGAAAACAGAATAAGGCAACTAGTTCCTAATTTCTTTGTTTGATGCTCCACTTTTTCCTCCCAACTGGATGATTTAGGTGGTTAAAAAGGAGAAGAAAATACAAAATAGAATGAAAGAATAAAATAAAATAGAATAAAAGAGAAATTGAGGCATAACTGAAAAAAAAATATACTATTAAGTTCTTCATAAAAATACATGTACTCCTAGGGCAATGGTGCCGAACCTATGGCACACGTGCCAGAGGCGGCACTCAGAGCCCTCTCTGTGGGCATGCGCGCCATGCCCCGAAGATGGCAACCGTTCTCTTCAACCAGCCACCTGCTAACTCACCGAGGTCCCACATGGCCGGATGCATCCCAGCACCCATGCGCTTGCTGGCCTCTGTATGCGGGAGCCGATGGTGTCAGGCAGCAGCTGCCCCGGCCCCTGCCTCGCCTTGCCTGCAACAATGTCACCCCCACCCTGCCTCACCTTGCCTCGCCTCACCCCGCAATATGAGCCTTTTGCCCACCGCCCCACCAGCCAGAGATCTCCCCTAACCCTGCCCAGCCCCCACAGGCATCCCTCCCCAGGAGCAACATTGAGCTGGCCATGCCCACCCATCTGCCATGACCAGCGTAGCCACACCCACCCAGCGGCCCACGCCCACCAGGCACAAGGCGATACATAAGTGGGTTTTGGGTTGCAGTTTGGGCACTCAGTCTCTAAAAGGTTCGCCATCACTGTCCTAGGGACCGCCCAGAACAGTGACAGTTTCACAGTTTTGATGGTGATGAAAAATAACTTTGCAATCAATGCCCACAATCTTCATGGCCTCACTCTCTCATGTTTGCCATTGTAGTCGGTTGGCGTGCATTGTCTTACATAAAATCCCAAGCACAGTCATGGTCGTGTGATTATTTTTTTTACTTAGTGACTGTTTTGCTTAACAACTACTCAAATTTTATATTCGATATGCAAGTTTTGTTAACCCATCACCTCTACGCTTTAGGCCATTGTTGGGATTTAACTAAGGATTTGTGTGTTCGTGAACATGCATGTGCATGCATGCGGGGGAGGGGGGTATGCAGACAAACCTTCAAGTCAGTGTTGACTCCAGGCAACTAGCTGGACAAGTCCCTGCAGGGTTTTTTTTGACAAGATTTCAGAAGTGGGTTGCCATTGCCTTCTTGGTAGGGCTAAGAGACATTGACTGGCTCAGCTGGCTTTGTGCCTAAAATGAAACTAGAACTCAGGTCTCCCAGTTTCTGACCTGAACCACTACATCAAACTGGCTCTCAGGTAATGATTACTGGTTTTTAATTTATGCAAGTTGATGGTGGCAAGAAGTAAACTCTGTGCTTTTTCTTTTTTGTGCTTTCCTAATTTTCTCTACTCACATCCCCCGTGGCCTTCTGCAATACAATAGGTGAACTTCAACAGCCTGGGAAGTGGATGCAGCTCTTCTCCATTTTTGGTCTGTTCCCTGCAATTAAAAAAAAGAGGCAACCTTCATAATCATCAGAATCCTATGTGTCAGAGCATTTTTCCCTTGAATACAAAGATAATCACTTGAGAAGGGGGGAGTGTCTTTCCTCCACTGGTCCACTCATGCTTCGTGTCTTAAGTCTTTTGGAAAATATGCTCCTTTAGGTAACTCATTTGGTTTTCTTGGGTGGGTGACTAGTGATATCAAGAATGAAATGAGCTTAGATAGGCTCACCAACGGCAGGAATGGTTGACTTTCATCCCAACTGATAAGATTTCTAGCACATTTTTCTGCTCTGCTTCAATGCAATATCAAAAGATGCAATAAGGCAAGTAGGAACTTGAGACTGTGGTTTGCTTTCTTTTGCAGTGTCATCACAGATAGATTTAAGCATCTGTTTCATCTTGGGCCAATTGAACTGCCTCAGAGTTGAATTTACTACCTGTCTTCCTTCCTCTTCTCTTTGTGTGAAGTAAAGGTCAAGTTCATGCTCCCTTGAGGAACATCCTACTCATATTGGAGTCTTTCTTTGACTGTGGTGCGTAATTTAAGGGAGTAGCAAGGGGATTCCTCCTTTTTATCCCATCCAGGATCTGCTATCCAAGGCAACATATCCCTACCTATTGTGAAGCCATAGCCTTGTCTGGAGATAAAATGTTGATTGCCCACCAGCTTGCTTGGACAATTAGTTCTAATAAATTTATTTTAAAAAAAAATATTTTTTTTTTACTCTCAAGCACTGGACTAGTATACAGTGGAGAACTAGTATAGAAATCCGCAAGTTCAAATGTAAATTTAGGGAGAGAAGCTGAGAGACCAACCAGTTAACATTCTTTAATTAAGACGTACTTAGAGCACTCTCTGGTGGAAGAGAGTGACAATGCTCTGAGCAATTAAATAGATGGAATGGGAAAATTCATTGTAAATCCCGGATGATGACCCAAATCAGAGAATTATTGTAGCAGAAATTTCTGCACACTGGTTTGTGGAAACCAGCGAACTGAGATTCAGTAGTATAACATAGTTTGTATGTTGGTGGTTAGATTGCTCTAATGGAACATAGGAAAGAGAACTGGATTCTTCTCTTTTAGAATTCAGTTGAAGAGACTAGGATTCTGGGAGAGGCTAGGTTTTCACTGTCATTTGAGGGTTTTTTGCAAATGCTGTAACCTCTCCCCCCCTTTTGTTTTGTGAAAAGGTAAATTTTAAAGACATAGGAATTCCACTATCAACTGCTTTTGCACTGGAGCTGAGGAAATAAGTTCTGTGGATCTAGAATGTGGACCCCATATGCTTTTACATCCTATTTTTAATTCCATTGACCACATAAGAGCACCTAAGAGCAATTTTTGTCTTATTTTGGTCTTGCCAGACATGGGTAGTCTTAAATCAGATAAAGCCAGACACATGGTGCCTCCTGGTGGTCAGTATAACTGAAAACACTAAACCACTGGCATCCAATCTGGGCAACTTTAAGACCTGTACACTTCAACTCCCAGAATTCATAGCTGGCTGCGGTATCTGGAAGTTGAACTCTACAGCAAGCAAAGGACAAAATATAATTGACAGAATTTCTACTTCCCACTGAGTTGAAAGCTCTGCCAAGAAATAATCTTTTTCTGCTTCATGTTCTTTCTGTAACACCCACTTTTATTGGCCAACAGAAAAGTTCTTCTGGATGTATATCTAATCAAAGAAGAAAATGTTTTATATCATCGGAAATGTGGGCATAACCACGTAGTTGGAGAGAACAATGTTGAGATAGCCTACTGTGTGTTTGACCTCTGTCCAGAATCATTTTATAGCATCCCCCAGGATATTTGGTTATCATATCTTAAAAATAAAAAGGTAAAGGATTTCCCGTCCAGTTGTGCCGACTCTAATGGGTGGTGCTCCTAGCAGCTTCTTAGCCAAAGGAGCCAGTGTTGTCCGAAGATGCTTATGTGGTCATGAGGCTGGCATGACAATAGGGCAAGGCACACGGAATGCCTTCCCACCCAAGTGGCACCTATTTATCTACTTGCATTTGTATGCTTTAAAACTGCTAGTTGACAGAAGCTGGGGCAAGTAACAGGAACTCACCCTGTCACATGGTACTTAGGTCTCAAACTGCTGACGTTCTGGTCGACAAGCCCAGTGTCTTAATTGCTAGGCCACTGTGCTCCCTATCTTAATAATAGTCTTTATCAAATAGGCTATGAATCTGGACTACTGGAACCACCCACCATGACTTTGATCAACAATATTTTTTATATAATGCTTTTTATTAAGACAGACTATGTAGATTGCAGTTTCTTTTTTTTTTTAATTTTAATTTTTCCTTTTTCCCTTTACAAACAACACAAAACAAAATACATTTTTTCTTAACAATACTATGTCCTATATCTCTTACATTTATTTACATTTATTTACATTGCTTCTCGTACTTTTTTATTCCTCAATTCTAACCAATTGTAATACATGTCCCATATCTCATAGAATTCAGTAATTTCTTTGTCCTTTAATTCTAAAGTAAGTTTATTCATCTCAGCACAGTCTAATATCTTACGTGTAATCATTGCATTTGTTGGTATGTTTCCCTTTTCCATCATTGAGCATATGCAATGGGTGCTGCAGTTATTATATCTATAATGATGTATTGGAAATTTTTTTGGATTGATTATGCCTAAAAGAAATGTTTCGGGTTTAAGTTCAATTTGTTCTTTTGTTATTTCTTGTATCCATCTCCTTATCTACTCCCAGTAGATCTTTGCTTTGGGGCATTGCCACCACATATGGTAAAATGTTCCTTCTTTATTTTTACATTTCCAACAATCCGGATTCATATTTTTATATATTTTGGCCAATCTCGCCGGTGCTAAATGCCATCTGTAGAACATTTTATATTGGTTTTCTTTGTATGCAGTTGACAGCGTTAGTTTGTAGTTTCTGTTCCAAATTCTTTCCCATTCATCTAGTTCTTCATCTTCTTCAAATTCAACTTCTAATAAGAGTTTGTAGGTTTTTGTTAAAAAATTTCCTCCCTTGTTTGTCAATATTTTGTCCAATTGCTGAGGTATCCGGCTTATTCCATACTCTTCCCTGTTTTTGCTATACTTTGATTTTATCTGTGTATATGGCCACCAATCAATCATTATTCCCTGTTCATTTAATTCCTCTCTTGATCTTAATTTTCCTTGATTATCTAATAATTTATTATACCTTATCATCTTTGTTTTATCCAATATGTTTGGGTGTATCATTGCCTCCATTGGTGAGATCCAGATTGGAATTTTCATGTAATTTTTTTTTTTACTTTTTCCCATGTCCACATTAATGCATCTCTTATCTGATGCCGATAAAAGCATGTGTGGGATTTCTTGTCTTTTCCCCATAAAAATGAGTGCCATTCATCCTGTAGGTCATGACCGTCAATTGTTAGAACCCTTTTATTTTCTAGATTTATCCAGTCGCTGATCCAAAGCAACCCCACTGCTTGGTAATAGATTTCCCATTTTCGGAGCCCAAGGCCACCCCTACTTCTACTATCCTGTAACGCTTTAACATTTATTCGTGCTTTTTTACCTAACCATATAAATTTAGAGATCATTTTATTTAATTCGTCAACAAAAAAATTCCCCAATTTTATTGGAACTGTTTGAAATAGATATAACGATTTTGGTAAAATATTCATTTTAATCGCCGAAATCCTTCTTAACAAAGTTAATTGTAGTTTCCCCCAGATCTCTAAATCTTTTTTTATTTGTGATATCAATTTTTTATAATTATCTTCTTTTATTGAAGAGCATCTTATGGTGAGCCAAATTCCTAGATATTTAATCTTTTTTACAATTTGCAACTCCATATTTCCTTCTAGTCCCCTTTTTTGTTTTTCAGTTAAATGTTTTACTAATATTTTAGTCTTTTCTTTGTTTATTTTTAGTCCCACCACCATTCCATATTTTTCTATTTCATTCATTAGAATATTACCTCTTTCTAATGGGTCTTCTATAAAGAACACCAAATCGTCTGCAAATGCTTGCGCCTTGTATTCTTCGGTTTTAACCTTTAGTCCTTTTATCTCTTTGTTGTTTCTAATTTGAGTTAATAGCACTTCTAACGTTAGAATAAAAAGTAGAGGCGACACTGGACATCCCTGTCTTACTCCTTTATTGATCTCTACCTTCTCTGTGTGCTCCCCATTTATTATTACTCTGGCCTTTTGTATTTTATATATTGATTTTATCATTTGTTCAAACTTCTCTCCAAATTTCATATCTTCTATCTGTTGGAACATAAACTGCCAATTAAGGTTATCAAATGCCTTCTGAGCATCTAAAAATACTAATGCAACCTGTTTTTCGGGGTGTGCTTCATAATATTCCAGGACATTTAACACCGTTCTTGTGTTGTTCCTAATTTGTCTGATAGGTAAAAAACCATTTTGATCTGAATGTATTATTTGATTTAGTATTATTTTTAGTCGTTCCGCAATTATTGTAGTAAAAATTTTATAATCCGAATTCAACAACGAGATTGGTCTATAATTTTTTATTTGTTTAAGATCCGTATCTTCTTTTGGAATAAGAGTTATGATGGCTTCTGTCCAGAAGTCTGGTAGTTTGACTTTTTCCAATACATCATTATATACATCTAATAGTATCATTTCCAGATCTTCATAGTGAGTCTTATATACTTCCCCTGGTAGACCATTTGGCCCCGGGGCTTTATTATTTTTTTGTTTTTGTATTGCCATTCTTAATTCCATTACAGTTATTTTTTTTATTCAATAATTCTCTTTGTCCTTCTTTTAATTCCGGGAGACCCTTGGCCTTTAGATATTGTTTTACATTCTCCTCTATTTCCTCTTTTTTATATAGAGACTCAAAATATTTCTGAATTATTTTTTTCTTTTCCTCTATTTTATATTGCAACTCTCCATTTTTGTCGTACAATTCCTGAATAAGTCTTTTTTCCTTCTCTTTTTTTAGTTTGTAAGCAAGCCACCTCCCGGGTTTGTTTGCATGTTCAAAGAAATTTTGTTTAGTTACTTTCAATTCCCTTGCCAATTCCTCTTGTTCTACTATATTTAATTTATGTTTGGCCAGAGTCATTTCCTCTTTAATTATTTCATCTTGTGGCTCCCGTTGTAATTTGGATTCTAATTTTTTAATCTCTTCCAGAAGTATATTTTGTGTCTACCTTTTCACCTTGTTTTTCCTAGCTGTATATGCTATTGCTATTCCTCTCAGATATGCTTTGGCAGTATCCCATATAATTTGTAGTGATGTTTGTTGTTTTGTGTTCTCTTTAAAAAATAATTCCATTTCTTTTTTAATCCTTGCAGTGAATTCTTTCCTTTAAAATTTGGGCATTAAGTGTTCACCTTCTCTTTGCTTTTTTCTGACCTGTCCACACTATTTTCAAAAGGTTATGATCTGGCCATATATTTGGCATTATTTCTATTGTCTCCACTTCTTGTCTTATTTCCCCATTCATCCATGCCATATCCAATCTAGACCACGATTTGTGTGGATTTGAAAAAAAGGTGTATTCCTTTTTTATGGGATTGTTTCCTCCATTGGTCAAATAAATTAAATTCATGTACCATCTCGAAAAATGTTTTTGGTAATGTTTTCCGCTTCTTTTTATTTTTCATATTACTAATATAATCCATTTTTACATCTACTATCGCATTATAATCTCCAATTATACAGATGTTTCCTTGTCCAATTTCTACAAGTTTTTTATGTAGATCTTTATAAAATTCTTTTTGGTTTTCGTTTGGAGCATAAATTGTCACCAATAAACATGATTTTTGTTCCATTTGTAATTCTATTATTAGTACCCTTCCCTCTGTGTCTTGATATTTTAAATTGGCTCTAATTCCTTTTCGGATATAAACTGCTATTCCTCTGTTTTTGTTCCATTAGTGACGTATATAATTCTCCTAATTTTGGGAATTCCAAATATTTTGTAGATTGCAGTTTCAGTTAGATATATCACATGTTGCATTCTCTGTTAATAATACCAATACTAGACAATTTGATATATTTTGGGTCAATTTAGTCCAGATATACTCATGGTATTCTATGCAAGTTAAGATAATTAGCGACTGTAAGCCAACATAGTATGGTATGCATCTTGCCATCTAAAAAGCGCATGCAGTGCATCTCATATGCAGAACTAGTAAGATTTTTTAAAATTTAATATCTTTTTTCCCCGAACAAAACTGTTAGAGAGCCTTTAGCAAAGCTAAAATACTAACGAGTAATACATTCCAACCAACTGGCCTCTTATTCTCTAGTGTAAGCAGCTATTCAGAGTATTTCCTGACCAGCTGATGTCTGTTAGAAATTTACAAACATTTTCATCTTACAAAATAAAAAAACTTAAAATTAAAAATACAAACTAGAAAGAAAAAAATATCTCATGACTGTATCTCATGGTTCTATTATACATATATCAGTGGGTCCCCAAATTTCTTACATAAAAAATCTTATGTCCACCTTTTCAAATATATTCTTTGGGAGTCCAATTCACCTTCAATATAGTTTTTTGATTAATCAACCTGAATCTCAAATCTGTAGATACCATTTAAACCATTTTTAGGGAACTGAACCCATTGCTGTGGCTTTATTGGAAATTCCAATTCTTTAGTCTGTTTGAAATATCCCAAAAATATCCACCTTAAAAATATTAAGCTTTTGATAGATACAGATTTTATTTCTGTAGTGGATGCTTAGCAAATGATTCAGCATTGAATAGTGAATGAAGTTCCCTTGGATATTGAATGTATTTCTGAATGAATGGATTGGGATTGCATTAGAGGTGTGTTAAGTTGGGGAATATAAAGATGTGTGTATTGTTTGTATGCAGATGATGCCATGTTGTTGGTCGAGAACCCAAAGGATTTGCAGCAAGGATCAAGAATAAATTGAGGCTAAATGTAGTTACCAGTATAAATACATTGAAGCAGCTTGGCTGAGAATGTATGAAAATCTAATTACAGAAATGTGGAAGAGTAAATGAACTAAGAGGAATTAAGATCACAACAGGGTTGGAATTGATGAGTTCCTCTAAAACATGGGTGTCAAACTCGCTACATCACGTGATGTGTCACGACGTATCGTGACTTTTTTTGCATTGACGGAGTTGGGGTGGGCGTGCCCTCCATATGATGCAACCGGCCTGTGGGCCGGTAGTTTGACACCCCTGTTCTAAAATAAATAGGTGTAAATTAAAAACAACAATAATGTATGAATCAGTGTATTATGAAACTGGGGTAGGTTGCAAAGAAATTAGACAAGAAGACATATTGTGAGTGCTGTTTGTATAAACAAGGTCTAGTTAGCTTTTTTTTTTTAGCTTGTAATTTACAGGAAGCTATATTAAATCAGTCATTACCCAGGTCAAGTATTTCTACTAATCAGCCTATTTTAATTTAAATTTTAGAAACCCAAAAACATTTGGACCATGAGAGGTGCTCAGGTTCTTGACATCTGGAGACAAGTGGTCTACAGCAGGGGTCCCCAACCTTTGGGTCATGGCCTACTACTGGGCCGTGGCCGCTTGGCCACCAGGCTGCATGAAAGGATGGCCAGTGCATGCGCACATGCACACGTACTCACATCCCCCACTCGCACTAGCGGCAAACATCCCACTGGTGCTAGCGTTGCCCCGAGCATCCCACCAGCGCTAGCGTTGCAGGGCAGTACTTGAACCCATACCCCCTCCGGTCTGCAGAAAAAAAACACTGTCCACGGAACCGGTCCCTGGTGCTCAAAAGGTTGGGGACCTGTGGTCTACAGGATTCAAGGTTATTAGTTGAACAACCAGGGCCAACAGCTGCAGAACTACTTGAAGAAATGTTTACCCATCCCAAATATACAAGCCAGAATTGACTAAAATTGAGAAAAATAGAAATGTCACCTTTGCAAAGAAACTGAAGAAACAGTGGACCACCTGGTTAGCTGCTGCAAAAGATTGTCTCAAAATTCCAGCCTGAAACTCAACTGAAATGAGTCTAGGTTATCTGTTTCCTCTAAGTTCTCCTCAGCTGCAGACAAATCACCTTAACCTTCCCCAAAAATGGAGATTTGGAGACTGCTTAATAGTTGGGTCCATGGAGTGTTTCTTGTCTTAGTGGAGAAATGGACCAATATACATCTAACTGCCAGAAATGGTTTCCTTCAAACTCCTCAAAAAAAAGTATTTTTTATATTTTTCAGATGAAAAAAAACCCAGTCACCTACGTAGATAACTGTCGATTATTAAAAAATCTTCCGATTATCCCACACTGGGGTTTGGCATTAGAGTAAGATTCTGTATTTTTTCTTTTGTTGTCTTTTTACTGTATGAGCATGCATAAAATGAGGGCTAAAAGATGTTCTCAGGTTTCCAAAGTTTAAATAGGCCAAATGGTAGCAATACATATGTGTCACAAAATTAAACAGCATTAAAAACAAGTAAAACACATCTTTTCTTGGTAACAGTGAAAGTATGCAAAGCTAATACTAAAGGGCTATACATTCCAATCAACTGGCGTTTTATTCTCTAGGGCAAGCAGCTATTCAGAGTATTTCCTCACCAGCTGATGTTTGTTAGAAATTTAGATTTTGCAGTAGTCTCCAGTTATTTCGGGATAAATGTGAAGCTGTAGCAATGCTAAATTAAGAGAATGACAACCTGAAATTCTGCTTGGCCTGCAAAGTGTGGGGGGGATTACTATAGCAGTCCTCAATGCAGCAAGTTAACTTTTTTCTTTAAAAAAGACCATTCTGCCATACTGAATGTTCAGGTTGATTTCTACTAACTTTCACACTTGTTAATCAGTCTGGCTTAAAAAAATTATCCAAAGCAAGGGCAGAACTAATTAAATAACAATCCAGCTATTGGCCATTATATTAAATAAGGCAAAAGGTTATTAAACTTTCTAATCTTTTCCTGAGTTTTTCTTGTCTAATTTCAATAAAATACTTCCTGTTCATATTATAGGCTACTGCCTAATATTAGGCTAGTATAGAAATTCCGTAAGATTAAGTTATTATCTAGATCAGGGTGGGCAATTAATTTTCCCAAGAGGCCACAGGGGAAACTGGGACTGTTGTGGAGAGTCAAACCAATAGCTCCTGGTTATGCTCTGCCTGCTCAACTGCAAGGCCATGTTTTGACCGGGGTGGCAGTAGGTACCATGGCCCAGGTGACCTCATGCAATGACCACCACCTCAGGTTGCTCCAGGTGAGCACTGTGCAGGTGCAGAAAAGTGATTTCTCTCCTGGCCCTCCCATAAGCTGGTGGCCAACTGAAGGAACACATGGCGACAACTGCACAGAATTGGTACAAACTCAGCTTCTTCTCCTGCTCCCTGCAGCGTCCTTCTTTAACATTTGTTAGATAGACAGCCAAAGGACCGGATGTGGCCCGGGGGGAGATAAAGTACACAGGTCTGATCTAGAAGCAACACACAGCCTTCATGTAGCCCCCTCCCCTTCCAATTGCCTCTAGTCTAGACCAGTGAACCTTTTGGTCTGGGCATATCAAAAAATTGGAAAATGCTTGACTCTGCTGGCATTTCCCCCAAACAAGGGAAATGTGGCCCTCTATATTTTTAGAAAAGAGTTGAAATCCACACCCATCTTAAAGTTACCAAGGTTGAGAAACAATAGACAACCCCAAATAATTTTCATTCTGGTATTAGCTGCAGAAAGTTTGGTAATACAGTTGTTCACATGCAGTGAACTTGCAGCAAGATTGTTTCCTTCTGTGCTAGTTCTCTTTAAAATAGAAAGCAAAATAACAGGCACCATTTTGCATCTCCCCAAAAAAGTTTTTTTTACAATTTGGATGATACTCAAATACAGTTTATTTCATTTGAACAAGTATTCTTTAAAATCAGTTTGAGAGGTTTGCTTTTGCTAACAAACATTGTGTGGTCTGCAAACCAAACTGAGAATTAAGGTTCACAAACCATTTCTGTCTGATCAACTGTAGTATGGATATAATCTAAATCTAGGTACATCCACTACTGAAAGGCAGTAGATTCAGAAATGGGAGAATTTACAGAATACAAAAAAGGACATATAAGAAGACACAAGTTCACTTGGCATATGTAACTGCCATGATCTGTTCAAGTAGTTTTAGTTGAAACAAAGTGCTATTTCACATAGAAAAAAGGCAGTGTAAGAGACAGAACAGAAAGGAGGGGGGAAAAAAAACCTAGGCTGAAGACGGTCAGACAAGAGACTCAAAACTTGAAGGTATCAGAACCGTCTTGAATTTGGAATGTATATGCATCAGAACCAGATTCTGGAATAACATTCTCATCGTCTTCCTCCTGTAATAAAAGAGTAAAGCTTAAAATATTCTTCTAGATTTCTTCATAGCCTAGTACACGTTGTCCAATTTTAAGCACAAATTGCTGCTTGTGCACATATAAAAAAGTATCAATCTTTTCATGTTTTTAATATAGCAGCACCCTCAATGATGTTACAGAATGTTAAGCCCTTACATGCACAAACTTTTTATCTACTTTTTACCAAGTAGCTTTTTTATTATACAGCAACCTCTGCAGGCCAACTTGCATTTACTTACCTCTGCTGAAAAATATTTTTCAATCAGATTTGCAGCCGATTTGTAAATCTGCTCATTTTCATGGGATTGTAGAGCTTCAATTTTGTCTAAGCCGCCATATTCTTCAATCACGATGCACAGCTTTTCAACCTCACCTATTTTTTCAGCCGCCTATAGAGATAATTTCATTTTTAATGCACTACATTTCATATAAAGAAGATATTCTGAAAAATGCTTTAGTTTTAAGAGTTCTTGGTAGTGAAATACACAGTTTTGATTTGAAAATGCTCCCCCACCACCAGAGTGGGTTGCTTTGTCAACTTACCATAAAAATATTAGTAATAGCATCCAGAATCACCAGGACTGTTTTGCTGTCTTTAACCACAAGCAGATCCAATAATGGCTCTAATACACTGGTCTGAACAAGGTAGATGATCTGGCTAATTGTTCCTCCACTTGTATAATTGGTCACTGCCCATACTGCTTCCTTCTGGGATTTAAAGTCTCCCTGTTTTAAAATACAGGAAAGTAAGGAGACAGCAATAGAACAGCCTTGAAGTGGTCCAACAAAGTTTAATATTATAGAAGTTTTGTGACACACTCACAAATGTAAATACATTTATAACATCTACAGCAAAATTATACACTTCTACTATCCCTTTGAAATGTTTAGTTAATTTGTACAGCCACTCAGCAGATGATTCGGGGTTGGATACGTCATGGAAGAATTAGTGTGCTTTATTTTTTTTTAAAAATGCAGTGTTAAGCAGTGACATTTCCTGCACACTTTCACGAAAAGAAGATAAGTAACCAATATAAGGCAGTTTGCATCTTCAAACCTAGCACTTCTCCAATTAGCTTATTAAAGAGAGCCAGTTTGGTGTAGTGGTTAAAGTACCATGCTGGAAAGTAGGAGACCATAAGGTCAAGTCCCACCTTAACCATGAAAGATGGCTGGGTAAATTTGGGCCAGTCTCTCTCAGCCCAACATACTTCACAAGGCGGTTAGGGTGGGGAAAATAGGAAGGTGTGTTGAAGCCGCTCTCTGTCTTGAGTTATTTGTAAAAATAAATGTTTTGATGCATTTACATTTTACATAATGAGTTCAATTTAGCATCATGCCT
>NW_015386491.1:330995-345292 GCF_001527695.2 Protobothrops mucrosquamatus | reverse complement strand
TCAAGTCCCACCTTAACCATGAAAGATGGCTGGGTAAATTTGGGCCAGTCTCTCTCAGCCCAACATACTTCACAAGGCGGTTAGGGTGGGGAAAATAGGAAGGTGTGTTGAAGCCGCTCTCTGTCTTGAGTTATTTGTAAAAATAAATGTTTTGATGCATTTACATTTTACATAATGAGTTCAATTTAGCATCATGCCTCTTCAATCTATGAAAAGTTTATGACCCAATTTTTCATGCCTTGGAATAAAGACATTTCTAGTTCTCCCTCTGAAATCTTCTACGCTCTCCAAAAACCACCCCAATGATAAAAGAACCTTCTAAAATATAAGATCCAACTCAAGAAATTTTATTTTTCTTCCAGTATGACATGGCCAGAACATTTAAAGAACACTGCTTAAGCATTACACTGCTTTGAAATTAGGAATATGACAGATCAATACATTCCATGTTCTTAAATAGCAACGGTATTTCATAGAGACCGTATATTACTTTCCCCAAAAGTTGAAAAATTTGTCCCTGAAATATCCAGATAGGTAACAAAGCCTTATAGGCAGACTATACATTTAATCACCTTAAAAATATCTACACAGAGGCAAACCATAGGTTTTTAAAGCCAAAGTTCATTGCAAGGCAGAGATGGCACAGAGAAACCAAAATGTATTTTCAGGTTTACCTTTTTTAAGATGCTAACAAGATATGGAACAAGCCCGTGGTCCACAACCTTCTGGATCTGATCCTGGCGGCCAGCAGTTATGTTAGACATAGTCCATGCAGCTTCTTTCTGGATGTTGTTTTTGGGGTGAATAAGCAGACTTGGGAAGACAGCTAATGCTCCAGCATCTATTACTGTTTGAGTTTGCTCATCAGTCCCTGTTACAATGTTTCCTATAGCTCTTAGTGATGGAGTCTGGAAAAAGAGATTTAAGATACTGAACAAGAGGAATTGTCTTGGGCTGCATATAAAATATATCACATAGTTAACGCATATAAATCACATGTTGAAAGTTGAAGATTTTGTGGGGCCACCTGACGAGCTGTCCAGGACAGCATGTGGCCCACGTACCATGGTTGGGCACACTTGGTCTACAGAATATGGAAGAAATCCTTGCAATATCTCCTCAGTATTCACATGCAAGCCCGCCCACCACAAAAGTCCTTGATGTAATTCTCAGTACTACTATTCTTAGTATATACTAAGTATATACTATTAACATAACTGTTTAGCCAACTGTTAAAAGATACCTAGATCTTCTTCATCATCATAACCATACAACAGCAACATTAGAGGAAGATAGTATACCCTTTGTCAAAAAAATCTTATTTCAAATTATACAGTAAGGGACACCTTTGTGAAATTCACGTATCTGGTCAAATTCCATGGCTACCCAAATCAGCACTGACTCCTGGCAACTGCCTGAAAATGTCCCTGCAGTTTTCTTGGAAAGATATCAAAGTTTATTTATTTTTGCTAATGCCTGCTCCCTAGGACTAAGAGAAAGTGACTGGTCCAGTTAGCTTTGAGCCTAAGGCAGGACTAGAACTCGATAGTATGGAAAACAGTTATGTCCAGATAGAAAATTACAAGGATATTTCAATAATTTCTGTCAATGAAGGAGGTATAGCCATCTCAAGATAACACTATACACCCAAAAGAGCTTGCATTTTGATCAACATCAATATACTGAAAAGATTTCTAAACCAAAGAATATTAAAAGTACATTTCTCAAGAAGTTGAGATTACTACACTTGAGTTGGGAACTGCATCTCCCGCAATAGTTTATATGAAGAATCTCAATACTTCATAACCTTCACTAATTTATGTATGTGGCTATCTTACCATTATTGGAACTTCTCCACATGCTAGCAGTTTCACCAATTGTGGCACTAAGCCAGTTTTGACCACTACTTCAATTCTATCATTTGACCCATCAGTCAAATAAGAAATAGCCCAACATGTGTCTGCCAAAACTTCATGGTCATGGTGATGCAGTAGGCGAACTAAAGTGGGCAGAATCTGTTCAACAGCTTCAATGGGTGGTGCAGGATTCTTGTTACGGCAGAGGTTTGACAGAGTCCAAGTTATGTTACGTAAGTAGCCAACCTGGAAAAATAAACATTGTTATGATTAAATAATGTTGAAATTGTTTTTCACAGTTAAGATTTTAGCTGAGAATTCACACTTACAGATATAGAAGAGAGATCAGGAACAGCAAGCAGAGCCAAAAGTGGGTCGAGTGCACCATATTTAATAACTAAGTCTCTATAAGTAGAGCCATCACCTGAAGGCAGAAATAAAGAGTGTCAAATGCTAAGACTCATATGGAATGACTGCTAATTCAGGGCAGGAATATCACCATGGCAAGCTGACTTGATCACAATCCAAGCATGACAACGATAATATAACTGCCATGGAAAACTGTTCAAGGAGAAGGAGAAACAAGAAAGAAAGCCTGTTGATAACAGCATTAAAACCCTTGGCAAACTAGCCACTAGCAACCAGGAGCCAAAGAACATTGCAGTCACAGATGTTAGTCATTGAATGCCCCCAAGTGGAAATGATTTCAACATTAGCATTGCAGAGTTGGGAAAAAAATCTTGAAATGTACTGAAATGTACAAAATCTTACATAATTTCCAAACACCATAATCAAGATTTGAAGGACAAGGGCATAGTTAACAAATGCCCATATATTTAGTGATATCTCCTCAACCCCGAACATTTAATGTTATGAATTCTAGAAACAGCTCTGAAATAGCTACATAAGTTCCATATAATACTGCGCCCTCAGCTCTTAATGTTGAAAATGTTGGCATAGGATTGTACTTGGAAAAAGTTATATACCTATGCATTATATAAATATGAAAAAAATGTCTTGAATTTCAAATGAAACACATTGTTCTGCATACTATTACTTATAAGAAGCATGCCAGTTTTACCAACTTACCTGCGATATTCCCCAAAGCCCATACAGCTTGCTCACTAATGTGAGTATGAGAAGAAGCCAGAAGAGATATAAAGGCAGAAATTGCTCCACCCTCTACTACAGCTTTTGTCTGGTCAGATGTGCCGGAAGCAATATTGGTCAGTGCCCAAGCAGCTTCAAACTGAATAGGGCTGCAGTTTGCTTTTCCCAAAAAGGACACAAATTTTGGTATCAAGCCAGCTCTAATAATCTGGTCTATAGGGGGCTGCTTTTCTCGGGACAGCAGTTTCCTATGTGTAAGAGAAATAAATTTAGCTTTCCTAGCTATACTTCAGAGAGAAAATTTACATTTCCATGACAACAGTTGCTAGTCATATTTTATTTTGGAAACTTGACCACTATGGTTTCAGTTAGATACAGAACAATATTTCTTTTGCTGCAAGGCATTTTATATAAGATGCAAAATCCCTGTCTAGTGGCAATAAACATGGATGAGGTTTAAACAGTTTTCGGTACTCATATAAGCAAATCCAAAGTTTTCAAGCAATTAACTAAGACTAAATGAAATATACTATCACTTATACAGTACCTTACATATTTCCAACTAATGCTTTATTTTGTACCAGTATCTTGTACCAACAGATGTTTTCAGAATCAAATTAGGTTGCCAATTTGTACCCTAAAGTTACTGTCATCTAACCATTAGATATCAACTTGGTTCATATCCTGCATAAAGCCACAATTTTCTGGATTACACACTGCATTACCAAAACTAAACAAAATTAGATTTTGGTTAACCCATTAAATAAGAAAAATGTGCATTCTTACTGTGCTAAAAATACCTGTATTACTATGAAACCTCAGATTACATTTTTTCAGCTCTTATCTCCAGTTTGTGTCATGCAGAGTAATGCGTATTGACAGTTACCTGGCAGCCTGAGTAGCCTGCAGCTGGTATTCTAAATTAGTATTATTAATGCCTTTAACAATTTCTTCAACAGACCAGTGGACAGCAACCTACAAGGCAACATTTTCAAACAATTACATAGAGTTTAACAATTGCTGTATTCTTGGAAAACCTCACTACAACATTACATACACAAACCTTAATTTTACAGTTTCCTTCACTAAAATAGAACAAAACAAGATATTTCCTTTTGACATTCCAATGTTCAAATTTATTGTTTACAGAAGTCAAACAAAACTAGATCAAAAATTTGTTATTCTAAATGAGGAAGGCCTACAGTTCAATGATAGTGAACAGAAGGCCTCAGATTGAATCTCTACCCTCTTCATTTGGACTGGGAAAAAATACCTGTCTAAAACCAGTACAACTTAAAGCAGACAACTAAAGGCAAATCTTCAGAAGGCTTATAAAATAGGCACTTACCTGATTGCCCCGATTTTCTTGCAGAGGTGAAGTGGCATCATCTGGAAATGTGCCTACATTTCGCCTTTTAAGCATTTGGTCATCTTTTTTAGCTTTTCTCAACTCTACATTGACTTCCATCCGTCGTCGCCTCATTTCCTAGTGAAAATACATTGAAAAACTGAGCTATGGCTTTAAAAATACAAGTAGTTGTATCCACAGTTGACAGTTACTCACATCGGAATCTTTGCCCTTGTTCTTGAATCTGTTCAGGCGGGCAGCCGTTGCCCCAGCATTCTCATTGGTAGACATTGTGAATGTTATATAGATATGCCTTTAAACCTATAAAGAGACCCAGTAGTTAAAATTGAGATACTAGCCTTTAACAATATTGACTGCAGAACTGCAGTTGGCATCTATTTGTAAATTACCTATAGCTGGTAAACACTGGAAAAGATGCAGTTTACAGCCTAAGAGGCAGCTCTGTTCCAAGCCTATTTTATTCAAACCTAAATGGTAGTTATACTTAAACTTTCCTAGTTTGAGAACGTTTAAGATACACAGTTGCCTTGGTTTCAAACTTTATGCGTCTGAATAAGGGGATTAGAGTCCTGCATCAAAGCATTTTTTCTCTTCCGAAGGAAATGAGCTCAACAATTTCTGAACTTATTTCCTTTACTCTGGAAATTTACTTTAGGCCGGCAGTTACTCTTGAGGAAAATCCATTGAAACTGCGAAAGAGAATTTTAAGGCAGTAGGCATTACACGTAACGCTGTTGTTATCCTTATAGCCCGTCTCCAAGCACACAGCAACTTACTGGCAGTATTCACAAGACCCCAAACCAGCCCACCGCAATTTGTACCCTCGCCTGTTGGGCGAACTCAGTTCTCATAAATTTCCAGTCCCGCGCGTCGTGCGAACCCAGAAAAGTGAGCCAAATTGAGTAAATCTTGCCTAAACGAGCCACTCACGCCAACGAAAAGTGTCGTGCATGTTTCCCGAGCTAGGAAATGAAGCTTTCGTGAAACAACGTAACAAATTACAAACGAGCGGCGGCAGAGAGAAGGAACCATCCCGGTCTGGAAAGCTCTTGAACATTTCCCAGGCTTTTGAACCTTCTCCACACAGCCTGCCGACGTTTCCCCGCTTTCGGACCCTTCGGGAAGCCTGCCTCCCCTGCTCACCCCTCCGTCCTAAGGCTCAGCGCACCTTTCGCTCCTCCAGACCCGGCGCGGCTCCGCCACTTACCCGGCAGCGCCCCAACACGTTGCGCCGAACTGCTGGAGCTGCGAAACTCCCCACTCTCGTCCCCCTCCGCGAGGTGTGATTTAAACTTCTTGCGGCCTCACGCTCTCATTGGTGAATTCGAGTCCAAGCAAACCTCTCATTGGCCAGTTTGAAAAAATATAAGACGCTCGGCTCTCGCGTTCCTGGGGGGGGGAGGGAGGGAGGGAGGGAAGTGTCTCTCGCGAGTCCGAGATCTCGCGATCGTTAGGTTCAACGCCCGCGCGCGAGGCCCGTGGAACTACATTTCCCAGCGTAAAGGGCGGCGGTTTGCGGAGCAAACGTTACGAGACAAACTCCGCGTGGGGTAGAATCGCCAGCTTGGTTACCGGAGAGTCTTAATTGTTTATGGTCAGATATACCTTTTTTCAAGTGGTGACCCTATGGATAGCCGGCTAGCGGTGAACGGTTCTAGATAGGCGGTAGATCAGTTTCAGGCCGGCAAACCTGGAGGAGGAGTTAGAACGCGACCAGCCTTCGAATCCGCTCAAAGGATAGCGAGATGAGGGGGCGTGAGCTGGTAGAACACGAGGCTAACCGAGGCGGAGGGCGTGACCAATATCTTAGTGACGGGAAACGAAACCAGGAGGGAAAGGACGCACGTAGGTGGGCGGAGTCATACGTGGTCGGGAGGGGCCCTTAGAATGCGGCTCTCACAGCTCTTTGCCGAGTGACCCAGTGGCCTAATGGATAAGGCATCAGCCTCCGGAGCTGGGGATTGTGGGTTCGAGTCCCATCTGGGTCGTTCGTAGCTATTGTTTTGCAGCCGGATTAAAATTTATGAAGACTCGACGATGGGTTTCTTGGGCTTTGTTAAGTGGCTTTGGTCTTCGTTCTCACCATCGGTCTGGAGCGGAATAAAACAAACTCTGACCATCCATCTCTTGACGCGACGAGCGCGAGATTGGGCGCGAGCGTGACTTGTTAGTATTCAAGCTACCTCGGGAAACTTTGTGGGTTTCCTCTGCTCAAAAACGGTTGTTAGCCCCCCCAGATGGGGACCTGGGGATCCTTTCCACGCTGTGCGTGGCTGGCTACAAGCAATCTTGGGCTCCCGCGAAAATACTTTGTTTCGTATCTTGCGGATAAAACTAAAGGGAAAAAAAAGTTTAAATCGGTGTTTTTCAAACTTGGTTGTGAACTTCAACTCCCAGAATTCCCCGTCCATCCTTCTGGCTGGGGAATTCTGGGAGTCGAAATCCATACCTCTTAAAAGTTTCCAAGTTTGAAAAACACCGGTTTAAAAGCATTCACATTTGTGGTCAACAAATGCTCCTTAGCTTTGCAGTTAAGAACTGGTTCATGAAATGCAAAATATATTCTCATGAATTAAAAAGTACCTTAAATTGTTTAAAAATGCAGTTTGAAACAGACAAACAAACTACACGGTTTTCTATAGAGCAGGCGTATTCTGTGGTGGTTCTGCAAATTTTATGGGGATGAAATCCTGTGTCAGTTGCAGGTGCCAAGACTTCACAAAAAGTTCTGGATCTCAATTTACTAGAGGCTTGTCTTTTATTGACATTAAGTTAGATATATGGCCAGTTTTTTTTTAACTTCTTGCACATGGTATTTGTTCCTGGTGACTGCCTGCCCTTGCAGTTTTCTTGGTATTTTGGAAGTGGTTTGCCCTTGTCTGCTTCCCAGGGCTGAAAGAGAATGACTGGCCTAAGGTTATCCAGTTGGCTTGGTGCCTAGGTTAGGATTAGAACTCATCATCTGCCAATTTTATCCATTATACCAACCACTACACCAAACACAGCAACACCAAACACAGCAACAGTTTTAATCCCACTAAAACTCTGTTCTATTTCAGCACTGCTAACAAGTACAGGTAATCTTTACAACAGTTCATTTAATGACCGTTGAAAGTTACAACAGCACTGAAAAAAGTGACTTATGACCATTTTTCACACTTACGACCATTGTAGCATCCCCAGGTTTCACGGGATCAAAATTCAGATGCTTGGTAACTGATTCATATTTATAAAGGTTGCAGTGTCCCGGGGTCATATGAATACTTTTTGTGACGTTCTGACGAGCAAAGTCAATGGGGAAGCTAGATTCACTTAACAACCATGTTACTAATTTAACAGCTGCAGTGATTCACTTAACAACTGTGGCAAGAAAATGGGGGTAAACTCACTTAACAAATACCTCACTGAGCAACAGAAATTTTGGGCTCAGTTTTGTCAAGAACTACCTGTATTGTATTTTAAAAAGCAGCTTTAGTGATTGCAAATGGAAAAGAATTTCTAGTTATTTAACAGTATTTGTGAATTCCATTACAAAAAATACTCAGGCGATATACAGTAAACAGAATATAATGCAAATTGTTAATATAAATAGTAAACTAAAGAACATTACAACAACAATCAGATGGCTGTCCACAATCTCCCTTTGAGCCAAAGGCTCATTTTGATTCCATAAGCCTTATAATTATGAAAGCTGCCTCCAAATTTTAACAGCTGATTCAAATATGCTACTTTTCTCCCTCAAACATTTTGTCATTGCAAATTTTATAAATTAGCCAGTTTTTTGTAAATCTGTAGGAAATGATTGTACAGCAATTAATAGCACAGAAATGGATTAAAAATACCAATCATTAGAAGTTAAGAGATTCACATTTGTTGCTATTTTTGCTATACTGAAACCCCCCTTCTTTTTCAAAATATGTATGTAGAATTGGATATGCTCTTCAGAGAAGCAACATGATGCCAGACAATTGTGGTCTTGATTATAACAGTTTTGATTTGTAAATCTGCAATTTTCTCAATTCTGAGGTAACATTTCTTCAGTTGAGAACATAGAACATAGAATAATAGAGATGGAAGGGACCTTGGAGATCTTCTAATCCAAACCCTTGCTTGAGCAGGAGACCCTATATACCATTTCAGACAAAAGGTTGTCCAGTCTCTTTTTAAAAGCCTCTGGTGATGGAGCACCCACAACTTCTGAAGGCAAGCTATTCCATTGGTTGATTGCTCTCATCGTTAGGAAATTTCTCCATACTTCTAGATTGTTTCTCTCCTTGGTTAGTTTCCATCGTTTTTTGTCTTGCCTTTTGGTGCTTTGGAAAATATGTAAAATATTTTTTCTCCTGCCAACACTCCTTATTCAGAATTGTTTAAAAGGTGCTTTTGGTTCATTTGTTTCTGTGCTTATGTTTGTGTCTTGAGGATCACTGATTGATAAAAAGATACAAAACCGATAAATAAATTCCCCTTTATTTATAAAAGTATTAGAAAGAAATGTTACCAAGATGTTTCTGAGCCAGGAATAAAATACACAGGCAGTTGCACTAAGACAATCTCTTCATTCTTAGGTATGTTTAAAGATTCCATCTTCCCATTCACAGTTAATAATTGGCACTGAGATACGTAACTATACTAGAAGTTGACTTTTTATATATCACATCTGAGATCTTCCAAATTATGTTGGATACCAACTCTTGCCAATTTTAGCAAACAAGACTAATAGAGAGATCAGAGTCAAAAAGTATATTAAAGTTACATGTAATTTACCTTTGCCTTAAATGTAGCAGGCAAAGAACTATCTACTTTCATAAGAATTGTCCTAATCACTTAACGTTGTAAATACATGCTGGTAACCAACCATCCAGATTTTGATAATATGACCATGGGTATGCTGCAATGGTCATAAGTGTGAGAACTTTTTTTAGTACAGTTGTAACTTTGAATGGTCGCTAAACAAATGGTTGTAAGTCAAAGAGTTCATGTATACAGTTCAACATTTGCTTTTTTCAAGGCAAATGCATCTCGGAATGTATCCCAATGTTTCCAGTGAAGACAGTACATTAAAAGCCCGTTATTGTTGAAGGCATTGAGGAATCTGGTAGGAAATATCTCTGAAAGGATAATCAAAGGTGTCACAGGTTGTCTACTAGTAGTATAAAATTTAGGACATTAAATCCACCCTATACTTTTTGCAAGAGTCCAAATCAAACCATTCCCAATAGCTGTTTAGTGTCTACTTCAGGGGTGGGCAATTATGGCCCCTTTACAACCTGTGGACATCAACTCCCAGAATTCCTGAGCCAACCAGTCTCCCATCCCTGCTCTATGTGATACATCCAACAATTGGGAACCCAAGACCTCTTTGCATAATTATTTTTATTAATAAACTCTTCTTGCTGTTACAACATTTTTTTTCTGTCAGCTCCTGTTAATAGTACCTTGTTTGTTCGGTCAGAAAGATCTTCCTTCTCCTGCAATCTGCAGTGTAGCTACTCAATGCACCAATCCTTGTCCACTCTTACCAAGCTTCTCCCCATAGTTAAATAACATAATCTATTCCTATGACCCCTTTCTTTTTCATATGCGTCCCATAATTCTATGACGTGAGAGTGATCTTTATTCTTGCATTATTTTTTATTTTGGCTTTATTTTTCCCCACCCCCTTTCGAATATTTTTTGTTCTCCTGCTATAATTTTTCATTCTTAGCTGTTTTTTTTAATTTCCCCTAAATCTTGGCTCTTAATTTTTTTTATCTTTACTGACATTTAATACTGTAAGATTTGTTTAAATAATTCATTTTGATTTGTCCCATTTTTAGTGGTTTAACAACCCTTTCTGATTTCTCCTATCTTTCTCTTATTATATTGATTTACTTTAGATTTACTTCCTGATGCTTTTTTTCTTTGTGTTATGATTTTTATTTAGTTAGAACTCATTCTTTTTCCATCATTCAGTCTTATTCTAATAACTCAGCTATTTTATTCTTTTACCTTTTTTGATCATTTGCTCCTTATTCATGTTACATTTGCCTTGGTACTCATCCTTAATTGGTTCCGGGAGGCATAAGTACCAAAAATGATAAGTACCAAATACATTTTTCCCATAAGAAATAATGTAGTGAGTCACAAGGCAGCCGACACTGACAACTTCTAGCTTGTGCATTCAGTACCAAGTAAATGATGAGTACTGGGGCAAAATTTTCACATCAAAATGCATTGAGTACCAAATTTAATGAGTTTCAAAGTAGTTGAATACCAATTGTATCTCAAGAGTCAAAAGAGTTGCACATTAAATGGGCCATTTTTAATCATGTATACATATGAGCCTGCATTATGTTGAATCTGTCAGTGGTCCAATCAGCATAGGATTCATTAATGTGACACAGTTTTTTCTCTCTCTCGCTTCTGCAAATCATGAACATATTTTGGATTGCTAGGAACAAGAACTAATAAACAAAACTGTTACTTATATTGTTTCTCCCCTTGGAATTTTAGGGAGATCATTTGCTGCATAAAAAAATATTTGCAGCCTTTTTCTTCTCAACATTTTCCCTCCCTATGGAGCAGCTGCCTTCTCTCATATCACTCTCCACCTATCTCGCACTTATGAGGAGTGTGACTTCACCTAAGAAATTACATACACATAAACAGAACAATCAGGGAGTACTTTGGCTGGAGTTTTAGTATGAATGGAAGATATACTGAATGATTGTATCTCCAGGGAGGGCTTCATCATTATTGCAAGAGACATTGCAAATTCTGACTTGTGGGAAGAATCCAGAGAAAGAAATATTTTGGGGAATATTAAAAAGGCGGAATATATTTCTCCAAAAGAATAATGGAGAAGATCTTTAAAAAGGCAGAAACTTCTCCCTCCAACCAGAAAACTCAGCAGAAAGCAGCTTTTAGAAATGCAGATGTAATAATCCATTCAGGAAGGTTGGAGTCTGGAAGCTGGTGAGATTAGGAAGACAAAGACCCCTAAAATCTACATACCCCACCCAAACTCTAAAGACATGATAGGATTAACCCACCAGTACCAAAAGGGCACACAGTCAAAGTACACGACACAGGAAATACAAAGCTTCAAACAGGAACAGGAAACAACCTCAAGAGCTCCAGAAGGTATAAAAACCCACCACTCCCAGCAACATGTGGTCAGCTTTCCCAGAGCCAAGCTTTTGTGTGGCTCTGCTCTTCAATAAACTACAACCTTCTTTCTAAAGCAGTCTCCATTTTGTTTATTCCCAGCTTGGCCTGGAACCTGATGAAGATTTTTTATTCTACAGTGACATTACAGGCAATTAATCAACAACTCCTGGAATATGCTGCTAAAATGGATCATTTGGAAAGGAAATGTAGCAAGAAAAGTTTAAAAAGCAAGAACCTAGAGCCAGTCATGATTGGAGAGGGGAAACCTTTAACTTTTTTAAAAGAACAAATTATACGATAAAGAGATTAAACCTAGGAAGAGTTAAAGAAGTAAAAATGAAACTAGACAAAAGTATTGGTGACTGGTCAAGTTTTTGACCAGATCCTAGTTCAAACATCCTAGGGAAAAGAAATTGTCTGATTTAATTAAGAAATCTTTTATTTTTGTAATTGAACAAGACATTCTGAACTCTGAAGGTTATTATGTAATCTTAATTGATAAATTAGAAATTGTTGGAGAAGACAAGCCATTCAGAATTATCTTAAAGTAAGACTGGCAGCCTATTATTAATTAATTAAAATAAATAAGATAATAGCCTATGTCATTGGATTAAAAAAAGAGATAGAATAAATGAAATAGAGTGAATAAATGAAATAGAAGATACTTGAACAAAATGCCAGAATTCACAATCTGTAAATATATTACAGTTTTAGATCAATAAAAATAGAGCGTGATCTTATATACTTTATGTCTTCAGAGTACACACACACACACTCACACAGAAACTAACAACCAGCCTTCAAAGTGCTAATGACCAGAATATAAATCCTATTCCCCATCATTCAGTCAAAACTGAAGAAATTTCTTGGATGAGAAGGGAAGTGTTTTCAAGGAAAAAAACAAAGAAAGTCCAGTTGAAAAGTCCTTTTGGGACTGCTTTTGTTTCATGATTACTCTTGCAAATCATTTGTATTTTCAGCTAGCTGAGTAGTATCAGTATAGCACAGGTTATTAATCTTTCTCCAGTTTTAAAACCACACACATCATTTCCCAGCACAATCTTCCTCAATAATGCATTCAGCTTGCAGGTTGAACAAAAGAGAGAATATGCAGCCTTGTCTCATTCCTTTGCTGACCTAGATCTAGTCAGTTTCACTATATTTCATCTGGCCTATGGCTTCCTGTCCTGTGTGTACTTTTTTCATGAGGATGTGAGCAGTAAGATCCTCTAGAAATCCCATTTTCCTAAACAGATTCCCCAGCTTGGCATGTTCAACACAATTGAAAGCCTTTCTCTAGCCAATGAAGTATGTACAAATTATTGTTTACAATTTGGTCATTGCATTACCATCACACCTGCTTCTCTCTTTGCCAGAATGGTGCCAGAATGGCGAGACTGATTTAGGATTTAAATTGAAGGTGGGGATGGAAGTGAGTGGATGACAGATTGGTAATGCAGTTGTAATTTACATATGAGTCAAAGGATCAGTCCCTTATCAATTAATAATTGTGTTAAAAATCTGTTGTATTGTTAAGACCCTTTGTGATTGTCTGAAACCTTTTCATGTATGTGAGTTCAGCAACCTCTTATTCATTAGTGGAGTTAATGTCCCCTCTTTTTTTCCAAAACAGTCATTTTGAGGTCCAGGAAGTGTCTTAGAAGGATGAAATGCTCTAATACTACTTTGTCATTATGAGTCCTAATATCAGTTTTGTGTCTATTCTTTTGTGCAACATTTGTCCAACAGATTTTAAAGAAGCTTTTCTGGAAGATGATGGCATGAATCACATTAGAGGAAGATCATATTAAAACAACTCTAATCTTCTGTGTGTGCTTGTTGGAGCCTGTGATGCTGCTGTTGATGTAAATATGGAGGCAAAGTAATCATCTGGGGTGATTACCATTCAGGGTGTGGTTTCCATGTTAGCATTACTACCCAGGTTGTACCTCAAAGCCACCTAGTTATCACCAGATTGTACCTCAAAGCCACTCTCTTGCTGCCAAAATACAATCTCCCTTTAGCCTCAGTGATTGACTAATAGCAGGGATGTCCAATCTTGGCAACTTTAAGACCTGTGGACTTCAACTCCCAGAATTCTCCAACCATCCATCTTGGGAGTTGAAGTCTACAAATCTTAAAGCTGCCATGGTTGGACACTTCTGGACTATAGAGAGTGCTGTCCAGTTTGGAAGATCAAAGCCAAAGCCAGAGGGGCATTGTACTGGGTCAGACATTAAACACTAAATTAAATGAAACTCTAAATTAAACACTAAATTAAAGTTATCCCCTAGAGATAACAAATGTCTATCCCAACCATAGTTTGTGAGATGAGGATCATGTCATCAGCATATAGCAACAATGATTGGGAAAATCACATTCACAGGAGAAGAACTACAGAATTTGCAACTTCATGTATGAAAAAAAATGAATGAAAAGAAGCAAGGGTAGACCCTTCTTTCACTCCATACACGGTGAGAATTAGTTTAAAATGATTGACAGAACAAGCCACTAGTACAGGGGTCCCCAACCCCTGGCTCACAGCCCACTACTGGGCCGTGGCTTATTTGAAACCAGGCCATGCGAGTGGTGGGCCCATGGACATGCATGGGGCTCAAGTTGCGCAAGTGGCAAGCCAGCATGCACTCGTGCTCACGCAGTTCAACTTGTGCAAGCGACGGGCCAACGTGCACATGCGTTCATCTACTGCACTGTGGAAGGTCACTCAAAGACTTGGCAAATGTGGGCAGAGAGAATTCAGAAACCTAAAACGTAGCTTACTCAAGTGCTACCACATATTTGTACAAATT
>NW_015386491.1:309239-330753 GCF_001527695.2 Protobothrops mucrosquamatus | reverse complement strand
GGCTCAAGTTGCGCAAGTGGCAAGCCAGCATGCACTCGTGCTCACGCAGTTCAACTTGTGCAAGCGACGGGCCAACGTGCACATGCGTTCATCTACTGCACTGTGGAAGGTCACTCAAAGACTTGGCAAATGTGGGCAGAGAGAATTCAGAAACCTAAAACGTAGCTTACTCAAGTGCTACCACATATTTGTACAAATTAAAAATCATAAGTCATTAGTTGGGAACCAGTTTGGTGTAGTGGTTAAGGTATCAGGCTGGAAACTGGGAGACTCTAAGTTCTAGATCCATCTTTGGCATGAAGCTATCTTGGTGATCTTTGGCCAGTCAATCTCTCAGTCCCAGAAAGGAGACAAGGACAAACCACTTCTGAAATCTTGCCAAGAAAACTGAATAACAGAGTTGGAAGGGACCTTGGAGGTCTTCTAATCCAACCCCCTGCTCAGGCAGGAAACCCAGTATCATTTCAAATAAATGGTTGTTCTATCTGTTCTTAAAAACTTCCAGTGTTGGAGCATCCACAATTTTTGGAGACAAGTTGTTCCACTGATTAATTGGTTCCAATATGATTCTTTGCCACAAATCACAAGGGGCTCTGAGCCTTAATTGTTAGGCCTGTGAGTTGCCAACTGTGAGGACAGTGCAAAACAGAACTCTTATAGCTCCTTAAATCTAAATTAAAGTAAGGTCAAACAAAGGAATAGAAAACAGATATAGATTAAACCTCACAGCCAAAAAATTATGATCTTTGATAGGAGCAAGGAAGTCAAAACACTGGGATACAAAGGCAAAAGTGAGCAGCTGGCATCAAACTAAATCAAGAGACCAACTACTGAGCTGGTTACAGAGTTGTATCCCAAAATCTCTGTCGTGGTTACCTGGAATTTGAACAAGTCTTACTTCATAAGGAGAGATTAGGTCTGAGGCAAGCAGGAAATATTTTCTTGTTCAGCAAGAAGTGTCAACTTAGCATCAAGTGGCTAAGATCAAGAATTTCCAACCTCAAGATGAAGTAGCAGAGTTCGATGGTTGTTACTCTAGTTGAGTTGGCTTCTCAGATTTATTCAATAACTCTAGTTACAGGGCTTTTTATAAACATTGGTAGGGAAAGGGTCAAAATCGGGGTGCTGCACTAAACAACTATTTGTTTAAACAAACTGTTAATGGCTATCACTACTTTATGGCCTTGCTACTTATAGATGTAAATAGTAGATTTGTCTATAGCCATTTTACAGCCCCTCCTCAGCTGAAATTCTGCCTCTAGTCTTGCCCTCAAGACATCCTCCTTAAAGAATTCCAAGTCTACATTCACAGTAGCTCTTTCAGTAAATAAACTGTTATTTCTCATGATTATCTAGATTATCATGGTAACTGATCTTTGTTATGCATCACTGTCAGCTACTGTAATTTTTTTGTTTGGTTTGGTTCCTGCAAAGTATTGGCTCCCAGTTATAGACTACCCTTAATCACGGAGACCCATTTTACTGTCATATCTTCCCGTAGCTTATAATATAATTAACTTCTCCATTAATTTGATTATCTTTTAAAGCCTGGAACTCCTAGGGCTTTCCTTTTCATGTCTCTTCTTACCACACAAATTAAACAAAGTATGTTCAGTCTGAACTCATCTTTGTACATTTCCTTCTTTAGAGAAGTTTGGATTCTTCTTCTTTAACTTTTTGGACCATCCCCCATCCCAAATGTTCATAATGTTAGATTAGTCTTTATTAAGCAGAGTTCAGAGTTGTTGTTTCTCTTAATCTTTTATCAAATAAAGTCAATATTATTTCCAAAGTCTAAATTCATCACCATGATGTCAACGCTGCTAACACCAGATGTTCTTGCTTTGACAACAGATGAAAATGCAGCCATTTTCTCTATTCCCTTTTTCTTGCTTTTAGAATTAGTTGGTGCAGGGAGGGGGGATTGGAATGCGAGCTCAGTTAGCCATAATAATAACTCTGCCGTGGGAACTCAACGACAAACTGGGTCCAGAGCTGATAACGTTTTGGCGGGCTGGAGAGCTGGGGAGAAAGCCCGGGCTTTAAGCTAATTGGGGAATGTGCTTTATGACTGGTTATTGGGGGTGGGAATTGTACTTTGTTACTTTGTATCCAGGGGAAGGGAATTTAGTTTTTGGGTTCAACTATGTAGTGCCGATACTTTGTATCCGGAATAAAAGATTATTTAAGGAAAACAATGCCTCGAAGTTCTTTTGAAGGGTTTCATCTATCGGAACCATGACACATATCTTTCTAGACTCAGATTATTCTGGAACTTTTCCTCCTAGGTCTTTTCTCTTTAAAATCCAATATCTCAGTCCTTTATTAAATTATTTCTTGCTTTTCCATTCTACAATTCATTGAGTATCTCATTCACTGCATTTTATTAACTGTCCATCGGGAAGCAGATTTCATATGCGATTTGAATGAAAGCCTCTGTTTGAAGTCCTTAATATAGCAGGCTTCTTACTAAGCAGCAATATCCAAAGTCTGATAATTTCATATTAATTGTCCATCAAGTAATTGCAGGGATTAAGAAAATGTTTTTCAATAGCCTAAAACTATGAAATTGGTCTTTTTTTTTCAGGAAAACAATCTGTACCAACCTCTCTTGCAAAAAGCAGAAAATTATGTATTTATTTATTTACTTTATTGATTGTTCTTTTTACTTTCTTTAATTTTAATTAATTAAATTTTATTTACTGTTGCTTTGCATGTACTCTAAGACAGGGGTGTCAAAATGCTGGCCCATGGGCCAGATGCATCATATGGAAGCCGCGCCCACCCCATTGCCGGCAATGGCAAAATCGGCCCGATACGTTGCATGAAGTCACATGACGTCGCGAGTTTGACATGTCTGCTCTAAGAGCTTTTGCACCAGAGACAAATTTGTTGTGTGTCTAACCACATTTGGCCAAATAAACTATATTCTATTGTATTCTGTTGTATTGTATTGTATTGTATTGTATTGTATTGTATTCTATTCTATTCTATTCTATTCTATTCTATTCTATTCTTTGTAAAATGTATTTGCTTCCCATCTTGCCACATGTAATGTATAACTCTGGGTCACTTACAATATTAAATATTAATATTATACTTGTAAGTATAACTGCTATAATATTTGTATGTTATACATCATCATCATCATTTTAGCCATTGTCTATCCACTGCAGGATAAAGGCCTCTTCTGCATGTTTCCAACAATATGGTCCTGAGCTTTCTTTTGCCAATTGGGCCCACAATACTTGCTGATGTCATTGATCCATCTTGTTTTAGATCTTTTTCGTAGACTCTTTTTATCAAGTGGGATCCATTCTGTGACTTCCTTGGTCCACCTGCCATTTCCATTTCTTTTACTCTATTGATGATATCATATACTTTCCTTTGTTCTCTAATCCATTATGGATCTTTCTATCTTGTAATGTCGAGCATGTATCTTTCCATGGCTCTTTGCACCATTCATAGCTTTTATATCGATTGTGAAGTGAGTGTTCATGTCTCACCGGCATATGTTAGAGCAGATAGCACACACTGATTGAAAACTTTTCTGTTCAGGAATAGGGGTAGGTTGTTCTTGAAAATTACGCTTAACTTGCCGAATGCCTGCCAATCACATTTAACACATCATTCAATTTCCTTTAATGTATCACCTTACACTGAGATCCATTGGTCAAGGTATATGCAGTGGTCTACTCTACATCTAGTTCTTCTCCAGATATAATTTTTTTTCTTTCTTTGGCAAATTTATTAAACATAACCTGGCTCTTTTTCAGGTTTATTTTTAAGCCAAATGGTTGTCCTGCTTTGTGCAGCTCTTGTCTGTGTCTTTGTAGCTCTCCTGGGTCTTGTGAGAAGAGAACAACATCATCTGCAAATCTTAAGTGATTAAGCCACTGATTTGTATCCCATCTTTTGCCCAGTCTTGTTTGTGAAACACTACTTCAAGGCAGGCTGAGAAAATGATAGGTAATATTGTATTGCCTTATCGTACACCTCGTTCTATGTTGATTTCCACTTTAAGATCATTAAAGCAAATTGTTGCCATTGTTTTTTCATATATTGATTGAAGTAAGTTTATGTAAGCAGTGTCTAGGCCTTGGTTCAGCAATACATTAATTATTGCTTGCTGGAATACTGAGTCAAATGCCTTTTTGTAGTCAATGAAAGCCATGCACAGAGGCATGGTGTACTCATTGTGCCTTTCAGTGACTTGCTGAACAACCTGGATGTGATTCATTGTGTTGTAGCCACTTCTGAATCCTGCCTGCTCCTTTGGCTGTGTATCATTTAATGTTCTTAATATTCTTTTTGCTATTATCTTGGTGAAAACCTTGTAGATGACTGAAAAAAGGCTTATTGGGTGATAGTTCTTTAAATCATTTTGGGCCCCTTTCTTGTGTATAAGAATCACTTCAGCATTTTTCCATGCATCTCTGAGGCATTTCGAATGTACTTTTGCTAATATCTTGTGTAAACTGGGACTGCCAGCTTTCAGCATTTCAACTGTAACACAATGATTTCCTGAAGCTTTGCCATTTTTTCTTTGATTTTATGGCACTTGATACTTCCTCCACTAGGGTATCTGGCATTTCCTCTTTTGTGGGTGGTTATTTTTGAGTGATCTTGATCTTTGTATAGCTATGAATAGAATTTTTCAATTATTTCTAATATTTCCTGTCTTGTTCTACACACAGAGCCATCTTCATGTTTTAGTGCAAAAACCTTCTTTCTTGTATTTATAAGCTCTATTAATCCCTTTGTTTTCTTCAATTGCCTTTTTCACAAGCTGCATGTTAAACTGATGTGTTTCTTCTTGGATACACTTTTTTTAATAAAGTTTTATTGATTTTTAACAATTACAATCTTTAGTGCTTAGTAAACAATGTGTTGTCTGGATTCACATATTTAACATTAACTTCTTCAATATAAATCTGTTCAGTACTACACAATCCAGTGTTTTTCCCTGATCCTCCTTTCATTACACAGTTACAATTCTTGCTACTATTGATGCATACAAAGTTAAATATAAACATCCTCATCATATTTTACTAATATTATACAAATAATATCAATTCATAAATCAATATTCTGTTTTTGATGTTCTTGTTAAAGTTTGATTTCCCACCAATATTTGAAATATCTTTGTCAATTATGATTTTCTCAATATTAATTACATTTATATGGCTAAGAGTTTTATTCATACCAACCATCCTTCTGTCCATTTATATTTCTTAAGCAACTCCTATTTTCCTTCTCCCTCAATTTCTCTTTTCATTTTTTGTCTCCCAAGTTGCGACATTTCCCCTGACAGCTGTATATTTCATTTTTTTAAATCTTCTTCCTTATCATCAGGTATATTTTGCAGACCTAATGGGCAAAGTACCTTTTCCATTTTCATTGTTATGGCTACGTTTTCCAGTATTTTATTTGTATAGGATAGTTTATATTTCCCTTCTTTTATCTCTTCTGTCTCTGGGTCAATTTCCTCTGCTTCATCTTCTGATTTCTGGTTTATTTGTTCATACTTTGTATGAACATTGCCTGGGAGTTTTCTAGTTGTAGATTTAATTTGGAGATTTGCTCATTTATATTATCTACATTATTTTTAGTCTCATTATAGTTTTGTTTTATGTCCTCTTTGTGTGCAGCAATTGTTTGGTGAATTAGTTGTAGCATAGAGTATATTTCCTTCTAAAAGGTGTTTATTTTTTCTTGAGGCATCATTCCTGGAGATCCTTGATTAGCCTGGGTGGGGGCTTAAAGTGGAGGTGCAAGGTATATTTTCTTACCACTTTTAGCTGGGTGTAAAACATCCATTTAGTTTTACCCCCTCCAGATAATCTGTCAAAATTTTTATATTCTCCAAATACAAGTCTTGTTTAGTATCACCAATCTCAATAAGAGTAGAACAAGGTTTCGTCTAGTTTTCTGGTCTTTATGTGTAGCCTTTATAATCCAATAGGTTCCAGAATATGAGTCCAATCCTAAAAGCACTATTTTGTAGTGATCCTTTGTCTCAGGCATCCAAGAATTGTTGGTCAGGCAAGGTTGTAATCCACAATGTTCAAAGTGTTCAAAATGTTCAACCACCCTGAAAACAGTTAAGAAGTCTCTCCCAGCCAGACGTAGTAAAAAATCAAATTTTTCTTTCTTGAGTTCTTGAGATTAAAGGTCCAAGCTCAGTAGGTGTTTATAGTCCAAGAAGGTCAGGATAAGTATTTTCCTTTATTGCCAGCTGTTCTCCATTAAGCTAGGAGTCACCAAGCAGCCAGAAAGCTAGTTATAGTGCTATACTCAAATCCACCACTAGATGTCATTCAAAATCCATTTTCCACTCTTAAGACAAAGGGTTGATTTCTTATATTTCATCTCAATGTTTTTTTTTCAAAAGAGAAAATCTTAACAATTATCTCAGTTCTCACATTTATCAAAACTGTAGCTTTATGTTACTTCCACTTCAGTATTATATATTTCTGCCCATTCCTCTGGAAGGGTGGGGCTACAATCCCCTTCCTTCTCACGTTCGGAGGTTTTTAGCTTCTTAGGAGCCTTTCCCAGGAAATTCAGTTGTAAAATAATAAGAAAGGATGAATATTCTCATCCAGTTCTAAACATGCTGTTTATGATCTGCTAATTGGTGCTTTTCTTCTTCGGTTGTCAGTGGCTAATGGCTGGCCAAAGGAATGTAGTCAGTCTTTCCCCTGCCAGTTTGGAGGGCTTTCCTCAGATTGAATGGAAAGATCGCCATCTCTCCATGATCGATGAGGCACCCCTCCTTCACTGCCTCTTTGGGGCGATTTTAGGCCCTTTTTGCAGGGCGAAATCGGGTATGGAAGGCAGAGCCCTGCCTTCCTGCGTCCAATTCGCCACCGACGCTAAACTGGAAGTCTCTTGAATACACTTTCTTATGGTCTTGCAAAGTTCAACATGCTCCAGTTTATTAGTGAAACTTCTGGTATTCTTTATTGTCCATCATTTTTTCATTAAATCAATAGTTTCATCAGAGATTTTTGACTGTACCAAGTGTTTTTCTGGTGGTGCTATAGATGTAGCAGATTCAAGGATATTTTTGATTATTTGTTCATTGGGGTCTTGATGAGGTGAAGGGGCTTGTGTGGGTAAATGAAATTGTGAGCTATGCTCAGAAAGGTCTCCCTAGGTAAACAGGCCATGATGGATACCCCAACTAACACCACATCTGCCAACCTGCAATGGACCAGTGTGGCAGATTATGGCCTATTCCTTCCACATGCCAATGTTATACATACATTCCTTTAAAAAAATCAAAATTTTAAAGTACCTAGCTCTCAATACTTTGCCATCTTGTTTTGTAAAATGGCAGATTTAATTTGTTCAGGAAGCCATATTGTAGTTTGTTTGCCACTTCTGTTAAAAGGTAAACAAATTATCACAGTTTAGAGATATCAGTGATGCTTAATGAAGGACATGAAGCTTCAGGTTTTTGGGAGGGAAACAGGAAATCAATGGAGAAAATGGAGTCTCAGATTCAACACCAAATTAAATCACCTAGAATCAAAATAATTTCTAAATTTCTGAATCAGGGAACAAATTGAATGTCTCTGGAGATTCTCAATCATCCAGCTCAGGGCTGTTCAATCTTAATGTAGATAGCCTCTTTGACCCCTCTTTCAAACCAGCGGTCCTCTCTGTCCAGAATGTGGACTTTGCTGTCTTCAAAAGAGTGACCTTTGTGTTTCAGAATTTGTGGCTATCCCAACTCAGGCTTCATCAAATCCAAAAAAAGATCCAGAAGGAGCTCCTCCATAACAGACGAAGAAGAGAACAATAAATGAAGCAACATTGTCATATCTGAAAAATTCAGGTGGATTTTCAACAAACACAATATACATACACACTTTAAACCCCAAAATAAACCATGGCAGAAGCTTGTCTACCCCAAGGATAAAACACCCAGACACAAACTGAGCAATGTAATATACACAGTACAATGCATGTGCAGATCTGTACACTGGAGAAATAAAACAATCACTTCACAAATGCATGGCACAACATAGGACAAGGTTCAGTCCATCTGCATTTGAAAGACAACGGTCACTCTTTTGAAGACAGCGAAGTCCACATTCTGGACAGAGAGGACCACTGGTTTGAAAGGGGTCAAAGGGGCCATCTATATTAAGATTGAACAGCCCTCTCTCAACAGAGGAGGGGGGGATATGACACCACCTATCTCCTTTTTGCAACCCAGTGATTTTAGCAGTTCCAAGAAGATTCCACACCTATTTGCATTATTCAGGTGACCCCGAGGACACAGATAAACCTCCAAGTGACCTCCGTGACTCTCAGGAAGAGTACTAATGACCAAATGTAAGTTCTTCCGTTCTTCACCATTCAGTCAGAACTGAAGAAGCTTCTTGGATGAGAAGAAAAACGTCTTCAAGGAAAAACAAAGGAAGTCCAGTTGCCTTTTGAAAAAGCGTCTTTGGCACAAATTGAATCTAATAATCTCATACTGTATATCCATAGTTGTTTGGGTAAAGCCTAAGTAGGTTTAACACTTAACATTTTAGTTTTAATGCTTCAGCAGAACAGTAATAAACATTCACCACTTAATTTTCTCTCCATGTTCCTCTAGAGTACAAAAAATATATTTGGGAGGGGGGAAGGGAGAGAAGGATAGGAATATCTCATCCAAAAGAGGAAGCTTAAAAAGGAGATAGGGAAGCAGTTCAGCAAGTTCTTCTAGTTCTCAATCCTTTTCTAAATACTGTTTTGTGCTGTGATGTTTATTTTTATCAGTTCTTGCTTTAGCAATAATGAGCAAGGTGTTGGAAAGACACCTTGTGGAGATGGTTGAATAATAATATGAATAGCTGCTGGGCTTATATGCTGAGCATGCAAAAATATGCAATTGCTGATCATCCTCTAAAATACAATTAATCCTCGACTTACAGAAGTAACAATGGCACTGAAAAAAGTGACTTATGACCATTTTTCACACTTAGAACCATTGCAGCATCTCCATTGTCAGGGGATCAACTGACTCATATTTATGACAGTGTCACCGGTCATGCGACCACCTTTTCCCACCTTCTGACATGCAAAGTCAAGGTGGAAGTCAGATTCACTTAACAGGTTTGTAACTAACTTAACAAGTACAGTGATTCACCGAACAACTGTGACAAGAAATGGGGCAAAACTCACTTAACAAATGTCTCGCTTAGCAACCGAAATGTGGGGCTCAGTTGTAGTTGTAAGTCAAGGACTGCCTGTATTTATTTTGAAAATATTTCCTGTTCCTAGAAGATAATGAGCTAGAGATAGTCGTAGTGGAAGTGATATTTTCATATCATATAGCATGGACACAGTGGCAGAGAAGAGAAGCAAAATAATGGGCATATCCCGTGTACCCATTTTTCCCAAGGCAGACCGCCACAAAATAGGAAGTTTTACTAGAAGAAGCACGCATCGTTTGTGCAATCAAACTCGGGAAGAAAGGCGGCGCTGAGGCTGAGTGGTTTTGCCGCCGAGCGGGCCGGCGTTCACCCGGACGGAACAACCTGCTTGATTTTTAGGCGGTGCGACTGCGGGAGAAAAAGGCATTTAAACCGGAGCCACCGAAATCGGGGTAGCATCCCTCTCCGGCCTGCTGAAAGCTAAGAAATAACTTGGGGAGGGGATTGAAAGGTGCCAGCGAGGGTGGCCGGGACTTGCAGTCCAATTTGGTCTAGTTCCTGGGCTCTCACCAGTCCCGTTTTCCCCAAGGATGCCTCTCATTAGCATGGGGGCGGTGGGGGCGGGCAGAGAGGGCCAAAACTGAAAGGGGGAGAGAAAAAGAGGGAGGGAGAGAGAGAGAGAGAGAGAGAGAGAGAGGAAGGGGGAGTGAGAGGAGGGAGAGGGAGAGAAAGAGGGAGAGAACGAAAAGAGGGAGAGGGAGAAAGCGAAAGGGAGAAAGAGAAGGAGAAAGGGAAAGGGGGAGGGAGAAAGGGGAAGAGTGAGGGGAAGAAAGAGGGGGAAGGAGGAAAGAGAGAGGTGGAGAGGGAGAGAGAAAGAAAACAGAGGGAGAAAGAGAGGGAGAGAGGGAGAGGGGAAAAAAAAGAGAGAGAGAGAGGTAGGGAGAGGGAAAAAGAGAGTGGGAGAGAGATTGGCTGACTGCCTCTCCTTTGCAATGACACCCGGAGCTGTCTGGCTCCTGTGCTTCGCCTTGGCCTCCTCCTCCTCCTCCTCCTCCTCGCTCCCCCCCTCCGAGGTGGCAGGTAAGTCTGCTCAGGTGGGACAGGGAGGTCGAGCGAAGGACACCCTCCCCTGTCTCCCCTCCCGTCCCGCTGCCAACTTTCTTCTCAGAGGCGCCGCCGCCGCCCCTTCCCCGGGCTGGGGCAGCGCTTCTCCTCAGAGCCCGGAGAAGGACTGTCGGCTCCTCCGCCCTGTGGACGCGCCAGGCGGCTTTGCCGAGGACGAGAGAGCGACTGGCGGGCGAACGCGGTTCCCCCCCCTCCCCTGCCCCGTCGCTTCAACCCTTTCCCCAAAAGCTGCCTCCCGTCCCTGCCCCACGCAGCTTCCTTGGGGAGAGGGGGCGGAGGCGGTGAGGGGGGTGAGCCCCCGACCGAGCGTGTTTTCGGGGTGCGCTCGGCTTGCGGAGAGCTGACCCTCGGGAAACCCGGGTGGGTCGGTTGCAAGAGGCGGCAGGTGGGACGAGAAAGAGACGGGTGGGAGGAAGTTAGGCGCCTCTTCGGGTGAGGAGGGGGACCTGGATTGGGAAAGGGGCAAATAAGACAGAAATTGATTTTCCGTGCAATTAATAGGGGAAGGAGGGAGGGAGGGAGAGAGAGAGGAAATTTATATATATATATGAGCAGTTTGCCATTGCCTCCTTTCTAGGGCTGAGAGAAAATGGCTGGCCCAAGGTCACCCAGCTATTTTCCTGTCTAAGGCAGGACGAGAACTCACTGTCTCCCCGGTTTCTAATCTGGCATCATAACTGCTGTCAAAAGCAACCATTTTCCCCTTTGGTTGTTGAGCTGTAAAAAGGGAGGGAGAGGAAGAAACAGAAGCATCCCTATGCAAGGGAGACGGGTGGTTCTTAAATATGATAGATGAATAAAACTGAATAACCAAATTCCACATAATATTACTGCTGTATAAATTAATGTTACTTTTGGGAAAAAAAATGGTGTTCTGTTGTGAAAGAGGACGGAGGGTAATGTTAATCTCTCCTGCATTTGATGAAAGTTGCAGTCCTGGCCAACGCCAGACTAAGCTCTATTGAATTTGACTAGGCCTATTTCTGAGTAAATATGCCCTGAACTCAGATGCTGGTCACTTAAATTCATTTTGTGACATGATTTTTAACCATCCAGATCCCAGATCCCCCCCCCTCTATTTAATAATAAAGTAAGCAATGATTTAAGCAATTTTGGTTAATCTAAAACAGTGTAAATCAGACTATATTTTTTCTATCTTGCCCAGAAGTAATTAACTGAAACGAATTAGGCAATGAGTAGATAATTAGTTATCCATGAAATATCTGGGGGTACTCTTATTATTGAACTCTTTTATTCCGGCTTCTTCCCAACCATTTCGGGGCATGACTCATTTTTTTCTCTGTCAACCATCCAGCGATCTAAATTATGCTGAAGGTTTGTGTCTGGTGGCTGAACTGTACCTTAAATCCAGGCGTCTCCCAATTTCTGTCTCCTAAATCTTACAGAAAATTGTTTGTCTTCTTTCAGTTCAGCTGTGTATTTCATTAAAGTCAAGTAATCCTGTAAGACAAACTCATGCTGTTCTGATTGTCTCTGATTCATACACCACAACACACTTGGCAGATATAAAATATGAACTCATAACTCTTATGCTATAAATGGGGCAACTGATAGTGCCTACATAAGAACCTTCTCTTATGTAACATCAACATAAACAAAACAGCATTTGATGAAAACCTAATCTTTCATCTCTCCCTTCAAATCTTATGATGATGACGGTGATCATCTCAGGCACAAGAGAAATGAAGGGCTTGGTTGATCAAAGCAGAAGGAGGTTTATGGGATGGAGAGATGAACAGAAAGGAACATGTTGAGGTGACAAAGCTGCCTGCAGCACTGAACTCTCTGCATCTTCACATTAATCTTCCTTCACTTCATGGTAATGTTCTGCTTTCACAGGCGAGACCAGCCGATCTTTGTTCTCACCAGCTGTTGTCATGGGAAAGAGACAAATAAATGATGAAGTCAACAGACAGGAGACTTGGGAAGTGGACTTGAATCAACCATCAGAATCAGCCATGGGAATCCTGAGCCAACCATGTAAGGTTTGTTTGTGTATATGTTTATATATATATATATTTAGAATCAAGAATTTCATTTACTGACAAGTGACATCCCAGGTGGGAAAGAAAAGTTTGAATGACTACAGTGAGGCACCCACCATGTGTTCTGCCTGGGAAAATCTCAGCTTCAATGTACTGAAGATGTAATGTCCACTTAGTTAAAGAAATTGAGGTGTGGAAAGTGAAACTGGTAGTCATAATAATCATTCTTTGCTTTATTTATTTATTTATTTATTTATTTATTTATTATTTCAATTTATATCCCGCCCTTCTCCCGAAGGAATCATGAAATATGCTTTGTCAAACATATTTCATGATTCCCCTCTTTCCCATGCTTGTTGCAAATAAATAAGATAGTTTGCTACAACAATGATTTTTTTTTTAAAAAAACCCACCATATATCTGTTGAAGAAGTTTGTAATTTATCTTATTTGCTTAGGATAGCTATGTGAAAGTGGACAAACTTTAAGACATTAATTTAAATTTTATTTACAGATTAAATAGGAAAAAAGAAATCTATGGAGGGTAGTTTTAGAAACTGAGAATCCTGCTGCATATTCCATAAATCCAAGTTCATTAGCGGTACAGTCTTAAACATTCTCGCTTTAGATTTCACACCCATAAATATGCCAACTGAATAAACATGATCCAAGATAGATCCTTCGATTTTTTGGGAGAGTAATTGAACAACTGCTTTTGCCTTTAAGTCTAAATAATTATCCATCACCCATGCAAAGCTGGTGACAGGCCTTAAATAACGCAAATGACATTGTCAACAAACCTCAACAAAGGTTCCCATGGATGGGAAAATTAAACATCATGTTTGTCTGATACATTTAAACAACGAGACCAGGATATGATGTGAACCCTGCTCCCCGGATGCTCCCTGGACATCCAGTTTTCTTTTTTTAGAAACAATTTTGTTTATAAATTGTGTTTTTAATTTGTAACACAAACAGGAAAAAAATGTTAGATCTTCATGCTTCTGTGTGACCACTGCAGGGCTGCCCCCTCCCTCTTTTAAATAAGCTTTGAAATAAGCTTTAAATAAGCAAATGAAGTCTTAGCTGAAAGATCCCAGAACATTCCTCGTAATACACCTTCAACTTTTGGCATATCTGGGAGGGCAACTCCGGGATATGTGCTTGCTCTACATCTGCAATCTTCCTCAACCGGGAAGCAAATCTTGCCCTCCATATTTGTTGCATAACTCTCAGTCCTCCCAGACAGGAATCATCAAGGTGGCTGATGAGACTGTATGTTGTCTACTGCAGGGGTTCCCAACCTCCGGTCTATGGACCGGCACTGGGCCATAGCAAGCCAGAAACTGGGCCGTGCAAACAAGTGAAGCCCTATCCGCGGGATGCAGAGAGCATTCAAAATCATGCCCTCTCCGGTCCACAGAAAAATCTTTCTCCATGGAACCAGTGCCTGGTGCCCAAAAGGTTGGGGGCTTCTGGTCTACTGGATTATTGCTTTTTGCAGCTATTTGATTCGGAGATTTCACTCTGACATTAATGGCTAAGACTGGGTTTTGGAAATGAAGCACTGTCACAAAATCAAGCCAGCCCCAGCCCCTTTTGAGATATTGCAATAGCGTGTTACCTCTCAGAACAACTATTTCAACTATCTCAGTGTGCTGTGCAAGGAAGACGAAGGAGAGTCAGTCTAGGAAAGGGCCAATTCTGACAAATACTGGACCATCCAGATAGTTCAGAAGCACAAAAGCCACACAGTACTTACTTGGTGTAAATATATTGCCTGTCCCAATCCAAAGGCTTTGCAATTAGTAAATAAAATGACAGGTAATTCTCACATTTAAAATCCTGCACTCATTGCTCCCCTGTCCAGCCCACTTCCCACAAACATAGCTTTTATTTCCAAAGTTTCTTACTAAAATCGTCTTTTTAAGGAAGAGTTCAGTGAGGAAGGCCCCATAATTTTGGTGTGCTTTCAGAACTCACGATAGGTCATTGTTCTCATCAGATCTTATCTCATCTCAGAGAGCACCAAGGACCCCTTATTGTTCTCATCCTTTAAATTCTCTCTTTTGCTCTCTTGTGTGTTTTTTGGGAACACAGGGACACTGCCTCATGGTGGAAAATCCATGAAGACCTTCAGCAAGGATGTTTATGGGTCTGGAGGTGCCGTTCCTTCCCAGAACAAGTCTCTCCGAGGTAGCAGCATTAGCTACATTCAGAGGGCTGAGCACACGAAGGACCAGCTCCTACCTCAAAATGAGTGGACTCCTTTGGAAGTGAAAGCATTAAACGTACTCCAGCTACTCTTGGATAAAAGGAAAAATGTGAAAAAATCAGTGGAGAATCAGACAGGCTTAAGAAAGCAGTCTGTTCAGGATGCCAAAGGCCTTCCTTCCCTTAGTCATGAGGTATCACTCTCTACCACTTACTTGAGTCAAAAGAACCAAATCAGCAGAAATCGGCTCCACTCGGAATCTACTAACAGCTTCTCTACTTACTTCCATCCACCTGGATATTCCCACTGCCAAGGTAGACTTCTGGCGGAAGCATCTATGTTGAAAAACACAGGGTCAAATGTTGGTCAACACGCTGGTGACTTGGATCACCTCAACCGGGCTGGGAAGAAAAACCCTTACCACAAACTCCATGGATTTCTCCGAAATATCACTAAACCCTATTGGCTCACAAACCGACATACTCCAAGCTTACTGAAAGACTTCAGCGCCTTTAAAATGGGTAAGGAGAGTAGGATTATGTGTCTGGGTTTACAGTGTCATGAATGGTAAGACTGATCTTAATCCAATATCCATTTTGAAGTTCTACCTCAAGTCATTAAGGCTGGATTTCAAATAGATATATCTAGGGTCAGGTCATTAAAAGTTCAGAAAAAAAATAAGTTATTAATTTATATTCCAATTTCTTATTTGTCAAAATGGGCAAACCTTCCATCCTTCCAAGCTCACTAAAATGAGGACCCAGGTTGCTGGGGGCAATAGGCTGACATTGTAAACTCCCCAGAGATTGATGTAAAGAATTATGAAGCAGTATATATGTCTAAGTGCTCCTGCTAAAGAGGTAGAATTAATTCCCCGAGACTGGGAGAACTCAAGGGAAAAGAAGCAGGTGGCTTTGCTTCAGGATTCAGGTTTTAGGCAGAAGCAGCATTACCTTTTAATTCCTTTTGTCTTTGTGCGTTTAAGACCCATATTTCTGAGGTATTTGTATATGCTCTCAAACTTCAGTAGTTTATATATCAGACTATGCATGGGAATATTTCCTTGCATACAGTCTCTTGAAATTGTAATTTTTCCCTGAAAAATTGAGTTCAGTAAAACTCAGAACCTATGGAAATAGTAAGAATTCAATGTCATCTTGTGGTCTTCAAGATTTTTTTTAAATTTAACCTCTTTGTTAGCTACTTTATGTCATCAAATGGGCAGCTTTATACTCCAGATCTCTGGAAAAGGCTTTTGATGCTGGGAAAGATGGAAGGAAAGAGAAGAAGAGGCCAACCAGTGGCAAGATCGATATAGACTCAGTTTCAGTGGGGATGGGGACGTTGTTGAAAGACCAGATTAGGGACAGATTGTCATGGAGAAAATCTACCTCTGTGGTTGCAAAAAAACTACAATGACTTGATGGCACGTAATCAATCAACAACATACAGGTAGTCTTCGATTTACAACAGTTCAGTTGTTGACCGTTCAAAGTTACAACAGCACTGAATAAAGTGACTTATGACCATTTTTCACAGTTACGACCTTTGCAGCATCCCCATGATCATGGGATCAAAATTCAGATGCTTGGCAACTGGTTCATATTTATGACCGTTGTTCTGTCCCAAAGTCATGTGATCATCTTTGCGATCTTCTGACAAGCAAAGTCAATGGGAAAGCCAGATTCACTTAACAACCGGGTTACTAACTTAATTTCTTCAGTGATTTACTTAACAACTATGGCAAGAAATATCATAAAATGGGGCAAAGCTCACTTAACAAATGTCTCACTTAACAACAGAAATTTTGGACTCAATTGTGGTTGTGAGATGAGGACTACCTGTATTCCAGATCCACTGCATATTTATATATTTATAATTTTAAACTTTTACACTTAACAAATTACTTTTATATTTTTTTTCCTAGTCTTTAAAAATAATGTGGTTTTTTCCTTCTTTATCACCTGTGAGATTGGGTAACCTCCTGGAGGGCAGGGGAGATGGGATAATTCTAGTCACAAACTCAGATGCTATGCAGACAGGAAGCAGTGCTGTAGCAAAACTATTTCATTTGTACCCTTTTAAATCATTAGAAAAACAGCACGGTTTGAGTACCTTCTCTCTCTCTCCATACTGGATGTTAGGAGGGAACCTGCTGGGAAGGTGCCACTTTAAGCATTCCCATGGAAGACAGGGGTAGTGGCAGGAATTACCGAACTGCTATCCCAGGACAGAAAGCAAGGCCAAGTTGCGAAGATCCTGAAGGTTTTTGGGAGCGCTTTGCTCACTATGGTATTTGGACAAGAGGAATATTTGTAGGCATTTATTTGCTCATTAATATTGAGAGGTTGCCAATCACAGTGGTTTGGTCTGAGCAGAAAACCAATTGCAAATCTTAATCATCTGTCAATCTCCCTTCAGAGTTTCCCTAAAATATTGGATTTGGGGGTTCTACTTTTGATTCAGAAACAAGAGGCATACAATAGTCCTTGACTTGCAAACATAATGGAACTTGGAATTTCCACTCTAAGTCATGACAGTTTTAAGTTGAGGCACCCACATGATCGGACCCAATTTTATGACTTTTTTTGTAGCGGCCATTATTCAATACATTCTTATGGGCATTTTTCTTAAGGAAACTGGTTAAAAAAGCCAGAAACCATCAGAAAAGGTAAATCATAGTCATGTGACCATGGAACATTGTAACAGACCATAAAAGCAAGCCAGCTGCAAAGAGCATGAAATGGGGCCATGCGACTATGGGGGTGGGCATACAGCCATGGGAACTCCAGAACCAGATTGTAAATACTTGTGCGGGTGGGGGATGTTTCCATTGTAAATTTGGTCACTAAGCAACTGGTCATTAACCAAGGACTACTTTTATAAGTTGCAGTTCTCTAATAAGCTAAGATATAGCTGCTGCATACTGGAAGCTTGATAGTCTCTGAAACATATTATTATTATTATTATTATTATTATTATTATTATTATTATTATTATTATTATTATTATTATTATTATTATTATTATTATTATTATTATTATTATTATTTAATTAATTAATTAATTAAATTTATATACCGCCCTATCTCCCTTACGGGACTCAGGGTGGTGAACAGGCGATACTAAAAACCACGATAAATATACACAAGTTTCTGTTCTAAAATCAAATTAAATAACAGGCCTGTTCTAAAAACACCCCATACAAAACCCCCACTAAAACATAATCAAACTACGCCAGGCCGGCCGCACGGAATAGATGGGCCTTCAGGGCTCGGCGAAAAAGGCGCAGGTCCGCAATTGTACGTAGGTCGGGGGGTAGGTCATTCCAGAGGGCAGGAGTTGCCACAGAGAAGGCTCTCCCCCTGGGGGTCGCCAGCCGGCATTGTCTGGCCGACGGCACTCTAAGGAGGCCCTCTCTGTGGGAGCGGACTGGTCGAAGGGAGGTGTTTGGTAGAAGTAACTAAGAATCTTCAGAGATCAGTTTATCCATTGCATGATTATTATAATTATTAAAGTGGATTCTTCTCTCTCCGCATTGCCCCATACGTCTGTTCATTTTGATTTTATTACAGATGTTGACAATCTAGAAGTATGCTTGACTGGTTGCAAAAGGGAACGTGAGGAAGTAGAGGCTTACTGTAGCAGTGAATTTGGTAAGATTGCCCTGTTAACTGGTGGGCATAGTCTATGCCAGCGGTTCTCAACCTATGGGTTGCGACCCCATTTGGGGTCGATCGACCATTTCACGGGGGTCACCAAGCAAAGCTGTCCGCCATTTTTTTCCCCTTTTCCGGCGGGTGCCTTACCTCCCTTGAGCTGGGCCAGCTGGTGGTCGGCCTGCTCCGTCGATGCCGCTTGCCAGCTACGCTTCGGCCGGCGCAGGGGGCGGAACCACGCATGTGCGGTGCTCCCGGGCAGGGAAAGCCCTCGACTTACGACCGGTTGGGTAGTCCTCGACTTACGACCGGTTTAGTCCTCGACTTACGACCGGTTGGGGGTCGCGGCATTAAAAAGGTTGAGAACCACTGGTCTATGCAGTCTGTGTACTCATGTTACTTGTAAATATAATTTCTTTTCCAAGCATTTTCAGCAATTGTTTCATAGAACTACCAAATAAATTATTTCAATGGGCCATAGAGAAGAATTTCTTCCCTTCCCTTCCCTTCAAAATCAGGGATAGAGATAACATCCAATTTAACTGTATTGTGTACCATTTTAGACTGCTATTAAATTTAGTTGGATTAAATGCTTCAGGCTTACTATTGCTAGCATAGCTTTATTGCAAACAACTCAAAATATACATGCAAAAACTAGGAATAAGAAAAATACATTTTACAGTGCTTGAAAGATATTGCCTGTTGGAGCCTGCTCTTACCAAATGCTGAGGACATTTCCTTTTCCACATTCGCATAGTACTTAATGGCATTTTAACAATATTGCATGCACACTGAAAGTGGTTTATATACTGCAATGCTTTTTAGAAATAGCCTTCCTTCATTGTAAAATTAAGGGCTGCATCCCATTTAATTTTCCACTCTTTTCTTTATAAAAAGTGGTGAATGGAATTGTTCATGATATTGTCATGATATACAAAGGAACATATTTGGTGACCATGCTGGTGAACAACAATGGACTCTACAAGACAAATCGGCTGTTCCTCAACCCTGATGGCTACTTCTTTCGAGTTCAAATGCTTGTTGTGGATGCCCTGAATTGTAACAAACACTGTGCAGACTTTCAACTCGGTAAATAAAGCATGCCTAATCTCTCTCTCTCTCTCTCTCTCTCTCTCTCTCTCTCTCTCTCTCTCTCTCTCTCTCTCTCTCTCTCTCTCTCTCTCTCTCTCTCTCTCTTCCTCTTCCTCTCCTCTCCTCTATATAAAATAGTTTTGAAGATACGACTCTCGGGTAAATTCATATTCAAAAACTAAAACACAGATCACCGAGACTGAAGATTTTATTTAAAAACTTATCTATCTATCTATCTATCTATCTATCTATCTATCTATCTATCTATCTATCTATCTATCTATCTATCTATCTATCTATCTATCTATCGATCTATCGATCGATCGATCAATCTACGTACCTACGTACCTACGTACCTACGTACCTACGTACCTACGTACCTACGTACCTACGTACCTACCTACCTACCTACCTATCTATCTATCTATCTATCTATCTATCTATCTATCTATCTATCTATCTATCTCAATCATCTTTATCTGTATCTATCTATCATTACCTATCCATCCATCTCATCTATCATATCTCTTTGTCTTTGTCTGTCTCTCTATCTGCCCAACTCTCAATGTCTCTTTTGAAGCTCTGTAAAGGTCAAGTGCAAGGGGCCAAGCAGATTACCAAGGGCAACGTATAGTATTCCACACAGTAAGTACCACAACTGGGAAGGTCTTTTCTGTAATTCTCATCCCTCTCAAATCACATTGAATTGGGAACTTAAGCACTTATTTTCTAAATCTGTGTTTCTCAACCTTCACAACTTGAAAATAGACTTCAACTCCCAAAATTCCCCAGTCAAACAACCTTCCCAGGTCTGACATAGCCCAGCTCAGGGCCATCAGGAAGGGCAGGAGGGAGGGAGGGAGGGAGGGAGGGAGGGAGGAAGGAAGGAAGGAAGGAAGGAAGGAAAGAAAGAAAGAAAGAAAGAAAGAAAGAAAGAAAGAAAGAAAGAAAGAAAGAAAGAAAGAAAGAAAGAAAGAAAGAAAGAAGGAAGGATGTACTCATTAGAGTATGCAGTGTCTACATGCAAATGGTCAGTAAACAGACAAATCCTTCTTTTCTTACAGGCTTGCAATTTAAGAAACAATGCAAAAGGAAAAGAGGATGGAGGTTGAAGGGAAAAAATACTTGTTATTCATAAATCTGGGTCAAAGAACAACAAGTACACAGCTCTTCTCTTCTCTTTCTTTTTCTTTTCTACTGTAAGCCTTAACATCTTTAACTGGTAGCGAGTAAGGGGAATGGACTCTCACAAATGTATCCAAACCAGACTAGACTCAGCGGCAGGGAAGTATAACAAATCTTTCCAGAAACAGTCCCCAAAGAACTACAATCAAGATAGCCAACTCTTCTTCATCCAATGAAATCTTCTGCATTCAGAGTACACACACACAAGCTGTGTAATTAATGGGAAATGACAGGCTTAGTATGGAGATGAAGTTCCTTATGGAAATGTCCCATTGTCTTCAGTGATTATGCAGATTATGCAGCCCAGTTTTATAATATGGCCCCGAGAAGTTCAGAATAAAGAGTTGTGCTGTTTACCTTAACTCCTACCATTAGGATTGTCAAGGGGAAAAATGTTGCCGAGAGAGGGATTGGAGGATGTTACTTTCTATGGGCATGAGCCTTAAATCGGAAATGGGTGACTTATTACCCTTGGAGATATTCATGTTCCAGAGATACTTCTGAGATTTAGCTGTTCTTATTTTGCAGGCGGCAGGTACATTGTAATGGGTCACCTGTATCACCGGAGAAGGCAACTGCCTATAGTTCTACAAGAGCGTGTAAGAGGCCGTCTGAGGCCAGGAGATGGGCTGCTTTGCAGAGGCAACAGCTACATGAAGAGGTTCAACAGAAGGCGAGATCAAAAAGTTCACGGGGCAGCTCACTCCAAGTGTGGCTGAGAAGGCAACTCTGCCATAAATTTCTCTGGATCTGAAAGCAGTTTTAGAGTAACAGGTGGATAAAAAGTGTTCTCTGGTTTTGCTAGAGGCCGATAGCACTTTTGGTCTGAAAAATCTCTTGCTTTTGCTATTAAAACAAGGAACTGGAGCCTGCTGCAACTTCTTAATTTTTTCACCCAATTATCAAGGCATGATATTTACTCCCTGTAATTAATCTATATAAATTGATCTGTTTGGTCAGATTGAAGTCAACCAGTTACCCATCAAATGCTTTTCCAGGTTCCTTTAGGGATTATCTTCTATATACATCATGATCATTAGCTCCTAGCTAATAATTCTGTTCCACAATATCAGTA
>NW_015386491.1:297994-308762 GCF_001527695.2 Protobothrops mucrosquamatus | reverse complement strand
CTGTAATTGACCTTAGGAATTAGTTGTATGGCATGACAGTCATGAGTCATCAGGTGACAACTCAGTTTTACCTTTTTTTTGGAGCAGTTATTAAGCAAATGCCACAGTTGTTAAGCAATCCCACTGTCTACTTTGGGACTTTTTTTGCTGGAAACCAGAAGTAAATGCCGATTTCTGACAAAACTCTCATAAATCACGGTTACATGACCACAGGGCACTGCGTATAGCCGCAAATGTGGCTGAGCACACAAAACACAGTCATGTGATTGCGAGGGAAGAGCTGATGTTGGAACTTTGAAACCTGGTTGCAAGTCCCTTTTTATGGGTGCATCGTAAGTTCAAATGGCCACTAAGTCAAGGATTATCTGTAGTTCTGCATTCATTTTTAAAGTTTAAATGTAGTTTTCACAAAAAGCTGTTAAAAAAATAGGAAGAAGTGATGTAAACCAAATATGTAAAGTGTTATCAAATGGTTGGCCAGTTTTATTAATGGGTTCATAAATGCTATAGCTAATGTAGAAATAAAGCATTCAAATGTTTTGAGAGATATTGGTATAAATGATGTGAATTCAAATGTAAAAGTTATATGACAGGAATATGTCAGTGATGTAATAAAAAGTGTTAATGCTTCTTGAAATAATTACAATATTGTATCAGAACTGTAAAATCTAGGAGGAGGAAACATGAAAGTGATGGGAAAATGCAGACAACAATGACAATGAGCAACTGAATTTTGGACTGGAATAATTTAGCATGAAAGTACTCGGTTTAATAATCAGAAAGTACAGTCGTTAGCATTCTCTATCATTATAACATTTTTACCCAGCCAGCTGTGACTGGAATCATTTAGGACCTTTTAACACAGTACAAGCAAAAACCTTAATAAATGCCTCTTCACTTCGGATATCAGGATTTCAAACAGGTTCATATATTTCTAACAGAAGCAGGAAATATTTAGGCCATGTGGTATTATGTCAGTGCTGAAACTTTTCCAAGATGTCTTCAATGAAAGCACTTTATTATCACAACATAAGATTTCCTGGCTGCAGCCTGTAAGTGGGAGGAAGAGGGGAAGTAGCTTGTATCCAATTTATCTTCGCATTCATTTCCTTATTTTGCTTTCTGTATTTAACAGATACATCTAGGTATGTGTCTGTGTGATGCTAGAGTCTTCCACTACAAGCTTTTCTTTGGAGGAGGAAATGTACAGCACCAGTTTTGCAAATAGCATAGCTGTAGTGTAACAATATGGTACCTCTATTAAATTTCGCTAACCACCAGTGTATGAATTTTCAAAAACTATCAAATGTCAATCACATGAAAGCTTTGATTCACAGGTTTCACTTGCATGTCACTTTCTTCTTGTCCAGAATTAAAATCGCCTCTCTTTAATGTAATGAAACATAGTGTGTTTATTACACAACTGTAAGGCTTTCCCTCTCCTTCATGGATCACTGCCTTGTCGTGGCAAAGGGGCTTGTGTAACTCAATGAAGCTATGAGCTATGCCGTGCAGGACCACCCAAGACGGACAGGTCATAGCAGAGAGTTCTGACAAAATGTGATCCACTGGAGAAGAAAATGGCAACCCACTCCAGTATCTTTGCCATGAAAACCCCATGGACAGTACCAAAGAGGAACATTGTCCATGGGGTCGCGATGGGTGGGAGACAATTTCGCAACTAACAACAACAAGGCTTTCCCATGGATTCATGAATATGTTCCATAGATAACTAAGGCCCAGAGTCTAATTTTCTATTTCCCAAAGTCTATGCCATGCCATCCATATGATGCTGAATTTCTAGCAAAAAGGAAGTCAGAATCCATAGAAATTAGGGATCTCAGCTCAGAGGCTCTAAAACAATTAGTAATGTTTATGTACCGGAGTGCTTAAGAATGTTCTAAAAGCACTTCACAAACATGATCTAATTCAAATGGAGCAATCAGTTTCCTGTTACATACTTAAAACACCTATACAAATACAGGCAACTACTTGTGGAAGCTTCTAATCTCTCACAACCGAAAAGGAAATTTGTTTAAGCCTTGCTGCAACCCAAGCATATATCAACTCTAGTTTACCAAGTGAGAAGAACTCTCTGCAATTTATCAATATTATTCTCCTACTGCAAGTTATGTATATGCTTGAGGCTGACAGTGGCTTCCTTACATCAGTTTCCTCAGTCATTCCACGCAGTCCTAACTCTCAATGAATTTTACATGATTTATGTCTGAAAAAAATCTGTTTAGCATTGAGCTGGAGAGGTAGATAATTTCTCACTGTTCCAGAATCACAGAATGGGACGTAAGTCTATTAATAAAAGACTGGCAAAAACAACCTTTCTATCTGAGAAGAAGAAAAGTTACAGCTTAGCAAGGAATTTTTTTAGGTCTAGGGAAATGCTGTTCTATTTCTCAAGTTATGAGCGATGGAGTCTTTAATATAATATGGTACTGTTCTCCATACTTTTAAGGCATCAGAAATCAAAAAAGCTGCCTCAAGTCTTTTACACTGTGGTATAAATGAGACACTTTTCTTTGTTTTCTCTACCTTTTGAGCCCTGTTAAATGTTTCTAAAAGGAAATGAAGATTTTGTATATAACAACAGCTATTATTTTCTTTGGCGATGTAGTTCCATGTTTCATGGCATTGAAGTCTACAGCATTTATGTATTAACTCTGGTCGGATCTCTTCTGAGTATTTAAGAATTTGGAAATAGTTTTCGGTTTCAGCTTTAAAAACCTAGCTAAAACTAGTTCACTTTGGGTCAGCTTTGCATATTTTTTTTCACCAGCAGTCCCTGCAAATGGCTAGGTAGACACTATACCGGACAAACAAAAATAGTATGGAAAACCAATATAGGTTTTAAAAGATGATTAAAATACCAAATTAGATTTGCATTTCAAATGGTATGCATGTCATTCTACTGCAAGACAGATGTGTACGTTGGTAAAGGTTTCCCCGTCCAGCTGTGTCCCACTCTAGTGGGTGGTGCTCATCTCCATTTCCTAGCCAGGTGAATCAGCATTGTCCAAAGACACTTCCATGGTCATGTGGCCAGCATGACTACATACCAAGGCGCATGGAACATTACCTCCTCACGAAAGTGGTAACTATTTATCTACTTGCATTTGCATACTTTCAAACTGCTAGGTTGGCAGGACCTGGGGCAAGTAATGGGAGCTCACTCCATTGAGTGGTACTTGGGTCTTCAACCCCCTGGCTGTCAGCTTTCCAGCCGACAAGCTCAGCATCTTTAACCGCCTGAGCCATCACGCCCCCTCAATCTGTACCTATGCCGGACCAAACAAGAATCTGCAAACCACAGCTTGGATAACAGGACTTCTGGGGATTGTACGTTTTAAAATTATTGAAGATTCTTGTTTTGGGTAACCCGTCTTGAGTGGTTTAGGGAGTTGTTTTGGTAGAACCAGCACCTTGAATCTGGCTTTGGTGTCCACCAGCAGTACAAATCTTTTAGACAGATAATGTGTGTGCATATGATGAGTCAGCACTGTTGAATTCTGGACAAGTTGCAGTTTCCAGACTAACTCCAAAGACAGCCCCACATAGCATCTGCTACAATTCCCCATCACTAGTTATCAACGCAATTCTGTTCTTTGGGAGTGGATGCAGCTAATATAGCCCCAAGTCACAGAGGTTACTGAGTAAGCGCAGACCTGTTCCTTTAAGGAGTACAATCCTAATCAGAGCAGGCAATTTAATTCAGAGGCCATTCACCCACTTGGCATGCATCTTAAATCGGGGCTTGGCTTCAACTGACTCTCATCTTGTCCATCTCTGCAATTAAGCATCAGTTTAGACTTCCCCAATGCTCTCCTGATTTCAACATCCAAAAAATATGACTTGGTTGTCATCAACGTTATCGGTGACACTTTCCTCCATCCCTTAAAACAGGGGTCCCCAACTCCCGGACCACTACTAGGCCGTGGCCTGTTTGGAACCTGGCCGTGCAAGCAGCTGGCCTGCTCGTGTGCGTACACAGCTCTACTTGTGTGAGTGGCAGGCTGGTGCGCACGTGTGCTCAACTTGAACAAGTGGCGGGCCGGTTCTCCTCTCCCACCCGCCAGGCCGTAAATGTTGGGGACCACTGCCTTAAAAGTCGTTAAAAACTTTGTAAAAGAGCAATGGATGAACCTCAAGGCAATCCCTAAATCCCTGGTTTATAATTTCTCCATACTAAGCTACTGCATAAAAGCGCTCCCAATTTCTAGCCATTTCATGAGGATGCTGACTTAGTGGTATCAAAAGCCACATTCCAGCAAGCATAACAAGAGTTGCCTAAGAGCAGTGGAGGCCAATTCTGTTCCAGACCTCAATCCAGAAAATGGATCATCTAGGTCAGGGGTCCCCAACCCCCGGTCCGTGACTGGTACCGGGCTGTGGCATGCCAGCAACCAGTCTGCACAAACAAGCAAAGCCCTATCTGCGAGATGCAGGCAGCACACAAAACCATGCACCCTCTGGTCTGTGGAAAAATCTCTCTCCACGGAACCAGTCCCTGGTGCCCAAAAGGTTGGGGACCTCTGATCTAGGTCACTAAACTTCTCTAAGGTAGTTTGCTTCACACACCTTTGCCAATAGGAGTACAGTAATTTGTACAATCTTCCAGTCCAAAGAGTTTACTTCTTGCCTTGGCTTCTTCTGCTAGTGTAGCCAGCTAAATATGTAAACCAGGAATTAAGCTTGTTACCCAAGCTGGTTATTTCCAAAAGCAGGTTTGTAGGCCAATGATACTTTAAAGGATGTAATAAGCCAGGATTGCCATTTTAGATGTGTGAAAGAATCCATCCCGGATTTAAATAGCAGAAGAAAGAAAATGAGAACAAATAGATTGCATACACTATCTATACAAAAGGATTTTAGAAACTCAGAAAATATTTTGTTAAAATGAGCAATCATTAATAAAACACTGGAAAACATTTATTTCAACAAGTGTAGTATGTGCATTTGAGTTTGTGTGTTTCTGAGAGAGAAAATTATAGAGAGTGACATAAAGCATTTAAAAGCATGTCACACATTAAATTAAATAATTCGCTGGATAAAATGATTTGCAATTTTAATGGTTTTAATTTAATCATATGTCCAGTTCAGGCATTCAGAGAACAGAAATTCAGAGAGCTTTCTTACCTTATTAAACTGAGCATTTTGCCAATAGTGGTACAAACATTTTGCAGCTGTTCAAGGCGGTAACAATTCCAACTTACGTCTCATTTTAATGAGTATTTGGAAATTTATAGCTGTTAACACCAAATATTTCCATTTGACTGAGGAACTGCGAATAAAAATTGAGCTCATTTGGTTTGTGACACTTGATACCCAGTGAGTGATTTTAACGAGGCATGAAGTGATCAGGAAAAAAAGTATTCTGCACATTGTTTCATTTAAAAACTGAGTAAAGTATAATTTCTTTATTCCTTTTACAGAAGTGGTATTTAAAATGTACACACATTACACTGGCTCATAAATAAAGTTTTTCAAAAAACTAAAAATTACCATAGTTGGTACAGCTAAGAATTGTCTTCATATATTACAAAGCAGTAGGAAAAATGATGAGGCTTGGTAAAAAGTGTATGAAAGTAGCATTTTCCTCATTCATAATTAATATGAAAAACTTCAAAGAATTTCTGCACAGTATGGCAATGCCAAGCGCTACATATTTTATTCTAAACAAATGATGTTTCATCAGGAACTCCACCAAATCTGAGGTCCAACATTATTTTATTTGTCTAAGGTGAAATGTCCTATTATGTACAAAAAGAGTTACTTTTCAGTTTGTCACAATCTGTTAAAAACAATGATCTATTGCCTGTAAGTAGGAAAGTTCTCATCATGGTTTTTCAAGGTCAGCCGTAAATATGAGTAATAAAGAAATGCGATGAAGAGACAGTATTTGTAGGATTAAATTTGGAAAAGTCCTTCTTTTATAAACATAATGCATACAATATGTAGCATCTCTTTGAAAAAAGTCCTAAGACAATATACCCTAACACACAAATACTCTTCTTCCTACTGTCTAAGAAACATAATTGGATGGTCTCACAATGAACATTAACTTCCTTTCAAATTCGTATGGATTAAATGACAGCATCTATGTACAAAAGCAGAAGCTTTCTTAGAGAAAATTAACCTTACATTATCTGTACACCTGAGCCTGTACTTATATAAGAAAAGTGTGAACACGACAGCAATGTCTAATAAAATTAACAGAAAAGATTTTTGCATAGCAGGGTGAGGTTAAACCCAAGGGAAGCTTATCCATAATCAGATAAATTCCAGATCATTGAAGGGCAAAAATTCTGAATTAGTGCAAAATCTAGTTAAAATAGGTATAATAGTCAGAAACCAACTGCTGCTGAAGAAGAATTTTATTATAATTGATTAAAAACAAATAGAATCACACTTTGGGGGGGCCACTTTGTCCCTCCTTTCCCTTTCCCACATTTCCCTTCTGTACTCTGAGGATCTTACACATTAAGAACAAACCTCACAAACATGTTAGTGAACATTCAAACGACACCTATATGTGGAGAGAACAATGATCTCCATTTATTTGTTTCATATACATCCATGTTTTGAATTTTTTTTTTAATACAAAAAGAAAAAAAAAGTTAGAATCTGACAAATGTTTACAAACAAGATACCTTCAAATAGATTTTACTCAGATCAGTCCGTTGCAGAGTAAATGATATTCTACTGTTATATTCAAGGCAACAAAGTCTGTAGTCCATGACCACTTCGCCCAACTTTAATGCAAGCTTAATTGGTTTCCTCTACCGTGAACGATAAACTCAATATTGATTCCCAGTTGGTTTGTGCACATGTGTACATAGCAGCTCCTTTCATAGAAAGAAAAGACATCTAGAGGTCATCTTGTACTTTTACCTACAGGAATCATGGTAAGATACAGAATGGGTAACATACAACCAGGGCTGGATTTATAAGGGGGGGGGGGAGATAATCAGCTGACATATGAGGGCAGCAATAAAAAAGCGTCCTTTTGCAACAATAAATAAATACAGTCTAAAGTTCTCTGTGTGGAATTTATAAACCAGCTTCTTCACTGAAGAACAGATGTGGCATTTCCATGGAGTTAGAACTTGACCCCATTTTACGGTTATCCTGTTTTCTGTTGCTTGTTTTCTTTCCTGTCCTTCAGCAAAATATTTCCCTGTTTTTGCCACAATAGCACAATTCGATCTTGACAAGAAAACGACGCTGCTGATTTTCATTCTTTCGTCCTTTGGACAAAATTAGCCAAGAATATAAATCTGATGTTACTGATAAAAACACAGTTTACATCAAGACTTGTCAGGACACCCTGACTAAAAACCTCTGGCTCCCCAATTTAAAAAAACTCAGGCAACCAGATACTTGCGGTTTGTGGTACAATAACACATAGAACTTTAAGAAGCTGTCGACTGCAGTTTGTTGTTATGAGACCTGTAGGATGCAGAAATGGGAACAAGTAAGCAAAACCTTCATCTGAGCAGCCACCCAAACCCCCCACTACTTGGTGGGGGGAATGCACGCAATTTGCTGCTCCCTTTTCCAACTTTTCTAAACCAACAACAGTTACAAAGCAAGATTTTTTTCCACCTTCACAGAGGCAGATCTAAACACACACGATATGCAGCTCTAACATCTGAAAACATCCCGTAATGCTCCGAGGGATGCACAGATAAAGAGCAGGCACGCAAGTAACTTTGTTTGGGGAAGAGGGTAATGTTTGTTGTTGGTGGAAGAGCATTTATAGCAATCAATCGTTCTTTTTCAGAAAAGTTTGCTTTAAAGAAATAATTGGTAACACCTTGGCTTTATTGCTATTATTGGACTTCGTTTTGATACACTATTCAAATGACAGACCACCTTCTATTATGGCTGTTATTAAGTGACTGCTTAATACAGTAACTTTTTTTTTTTTTAGAAAAGGTAAGCTATGACAGGTTATAGTCATTCCATTCTGAGTCTCCTCAGAAGTTCAACTACAGTTATCAGTTATCTGTAAACGAAGAATGCAGGGGCCATAATGTAGGGGAAGTTGCAGCCAAACAATGTAATGTTGATAGAAAGCAAAGATGAGAAAGGAATAAATGATAATCTACTGTCAGCTCAACTGCAACCTTCTCCTCGTATGATTCCTTCTCTTTGGTTCTCACTGGAATCGTTTATTTCCACAGAGGAAACGTAAGAAGCATGGTCAGATGTTAGAGCAACACTTGGGGGGGGGGGGGAGGGAGTGGGGTGCTGCTTTGCTAGCAGATGTTCCCAATCTTTAAACAAAACAACTCTGCCTCCAATCCCATATAACCACTGTGCGGGAGAAGAGACATGTAAATGTCATTGAAACAGATCTTCCTTCGCTAGGAATGTGTCTCAAATGGATCTGGGCATTTTAAGGCCTGTAGGCCCCATCTGGTCCTTTGGCTGTCCCTATATGGCCCGTGTGAGGTCAATTGGAAATTAGAAATCAAATGTAAATAAGTATACGCGGGCACGCAATACAACCACATTGCTTTTTTTTTTTTTTTTTTTTGAAGTTGACTAATTCCCCCCGCCCTAATTTCTGTATGTATGTGCGGGGCCTACGCACCTTCACAGCCCTATTGGTTCAGCCCTCCACAACAGTCCCTATTTCTCATGTGACCCCTTGGGAGAATTAATTGCCCACCCCTGGTCTACAATTTGATCACTCAGAAGAACCGAAGGACAGGATTAAGTCCAAACCAAATATTTGAACTCCATTGATTATAGTGAGAAATATTTAAACAGATACTTAGGTTTATCATCAATAGAATAGAACAGAATCTGGAAGGGGCCTTGGAGGTCTTCCAGTCCAGCCCCCTGCTCAAGCAAGAGAACCTATACCATCTCAGACAAGTGACTGTCCATTCTCTTCTTAAAAATCTCCAGTGATGGAGTGCCCACGATTTCTGAAGGCAAGCTGTTCCACTGGTTAATTGTCCTCACTGTTAGGAAGTTTCTCCTTAATTCCAGGTTGCTTCTCTCTTTGGTCAGTTTCCAACCATTGTTTCTTGTCCTGCCCTCTGGTGGTTTGGAGAATAGTCTGACCCCCTCTTCTTGGTGGCAGCCCCTCAAATACTGAAATATTGCTATCATGTCGCCTCTGTTTCTTCTTTTCTTTAGAGTAGCCAAACCCAAGTCCAACATGAATAGATTTTTTTTAAAAGAAGTATACCAATCGTTAAATGTAGTTCTGCCTCATTTCTAATTTAGACTGCAATTCTTTTACTGGGGCATGAGTATGATTGAATCAACAAGCTTAGGGCAGCATTCCTCAGATCTGCTAGAAATCTTTGGGGACTAAGGCATTAAACAGATTTAGATGCTGACTATTTCAAAACTCAGGTTCATTCCATATGCTTTATTTTCTTTATTATATTTTACGCAGTTTATTGTTTAAACAAAAAGATCTTGATTATTTCACAAAATTGTATTTTAATTGGACTAAAAAGTAGTCATTTGCCTCACTCTAGTATGTGGAGAGAATTAGACATACTGCAAAAAATAGAAAAGCAAAGTGCTAGTGGCAAAGTGTATTTCACACCGATAAAAAAGTGCATTGTAGGGAAAAGCCACTTACCTGCTTGCTTTGAATCCTTTTAGTTTCTGTACAAAGAATGACTCAAGAACCTCTGCACACTGATAAAAAGGAGAGTCGCTTGGATTGTAGTAACGACAATTGTCAAATATTTTGGTCATGTCGGCCACAAATTCCGTCACCTTTTTATAGTAACGCTTCAGTATTCTTTCCTCCATGGTGGAAAGATCTTCAAAATAAACAAAGGTTATTCAGAAACAAAGCTCAATCACTGGCAGCATTAACAGTCCAAAGCCGCAGAAATATGTCAGAAAAGGAACGTACATTTGACTAGAACGCCAGTCACGTGCGCAGAATTCATGTATTTGGGGCATTATGTGAAACCACTGAGCAGGTAGCAAGAAGAGCTCCTCGTTGAAGATGATCAGATCAAAGGAAAGACAGGTTACTGGGCGCATTATCCCTAGTTACAAAGATGCACTTTTGAAAAATTCTGTTTGAAGAGGGCCCTCTGAAAGTTATACAGAGGCATCTCCCCTGGAGACCGGTTGGCTTTTATACCCTGAACTCTCTGGTTCGGAGTTTCCTTTTTAAAAAAAAATTACCCCAAGTAATTAGTGCATATAAATACGCTTAATTTCTCTTGAGCGCTCATTATTTCAATTCAGAACCTTGTCTGAACCTTTCAGTGAGTTGCAGCACAAAGAATGCAGTGTGATCAAGGATCCCAGTTGGTAACTACCGGTCACAATAATAGGCGAGCTGTACAGGAAGCGTCAGGAAGTTACAGTTCCTTGACTCCGAAACATTTTGTGCGCTTCTCATTAAAGAACTGGAAAATAGAACAGTATCTAAAAATGTAAGGCGTCAGTAGCCTTAACCCACCCTTTTGCTCACAAATGTATTTAAACTCAAAATGTTATAGCACTGCTAAAAGTAAGGGCAAGCAGACTTGATAATTTAGTTAGAAAACCCTCATAATGGCTTACGCAGGAATATAACACACTGATTAAAACACCAATTTTCAAGAAAAGTCTTCAGAAACAAATAGGTCTTCAACAGGAGAGAAGGACATAATTAAGAAGATAAATGCCCTCACCAAATCAGATGTGTTCTGATCCCCAGTGTCATGGCAATAAATATAGAAGACATCTGGCTTTTCATCAACCATGTCAAAAGTCAAGGAAT
>NW_015386491.1:236953-297779 GCF_001527695.2 Protobothrops mucrosquamatus | reverse complement strand
GCTGAAACTGCTTCTGGGAAATAATGGAGAAATACAAGATTTTATTTTGGCTGTAACTGGGGAGCAATACTTTTCTCACCACAACTTAAAATAGAGACAAAAACGGGAATTCTCATCTTTGGCTTTATTGAGAATCTGGAAGATTCATTTCTAGACAGTTAGAAACAAGAATTCTAGATCCCCAACAGCAATACAGAATCCAAAAAATGTCAAACTTTCATTTTATAAAATATTTGCTTTATTGTTCATTTAGCCTCTCACCCATCCTACAAGAAATATCACAGAATAAAACTCCTTAGAATAAATATGTGTATTTCCACTGATCAATTGTTGGAGCAGATCTAGTTGTGATGCTATGAATACCAGAAAGAAAATACAGAAATAGAAAATATCCATCAGCACAATTAAAAGTTTGATCCTTAGGAAAGCACCAAATGATCCAAGACTTTTGTCAACAAGGAAAAAAGCGAGAACAATGCCCAATGGTGAATAAAACTAAAAATAAGAATGCCACACTAATGGAGCAAATAACATAAGCCAGAATCTGTCCAGAAAGATATAGGAACAGAAAACAGAAAAATGGCAACAGTGCTGGACATAACTATTCAGCAAAAAATAAATGATAAAAAATGATTTATCCTGAGATCTCATATGATCTCACCAAGGAAACCAAAATCTAATACATTAATTCTCAAATCTCACTTATCCCAAATTTGAAATTTTGCCAGAATTTGCCATTTGGAGATTTTTATTTTTTAGAAATCCCACTGGGTACTTTGGCACAAGACTGATCACCCCAAGATACTGTAAAAAGAAAACAGCCCTGGTGGCGCAGTGGTTAGAATGCATTATTGCATGCTGATTCTGCCGATTGCCAGGAGTTTGATCCTGACTGGCTCAAGGTTGACTGAGCCTTCCATCCTTCCGTGGTCAGTAAAATGAGGACCCAGATTGTTGAGGGCAATAGGCTGACTCTGTAGAGAGGGCTGTAAAGCACTGTGAAGAAGTATATAAGTCTAAGCGCTATTGCTACTGGTGGACAGAAGCACATTATGAGCAGTACCTCAGGAAGACATGGCAATCCATTTTAGAGAGAGAGAAGTAGGACTAACATGTTTTTATAGTATGAAATGTCATTCCGAATTTGGAAGGAAACTTGGGAAACACAAATGAAAATTGATTAATAACGGTCCTCTGACTGAAAACTCTGACTCAACCAGTTTCTTTTCAGTGATAGTTTTTTTTTGCTTATTTTGCTTCACTTGAACTGCCAATTTCTGCAGCAGTTACCACAAATCTTGCTCCTTGCTGCCCCTTTTTCTTCAGTTTTTAATGAGGCACCAAAAAGATGGGATGCTTTCTCTGGTGATGTGGTGGTTCTCACTTACATTTCAGGCTGAGAGAGGAAATATTTTTCGCTGCCAAGGATGGACTGACAACTTAATCTGCCCTTATGCACTTACATGTGTGGTGCCCCCCCCCCCAGCTTTGTATAGCTGAGACGATTAAGGTAATTGTCTCTCCACTTTCCTGCCTTCCCCCACTAAAACTGCTGACCCTTTCCTGCAAGGCCTGCCCACCAAAACTGGAAGAGGACCTTTAAAAAAACTACGAAAAGCTGCATGTGTCTATGGAGATTCTCAGTCATCCAGGTCACGATTGTCCCAAAGGTGCTTTTTCAAAAGGCAACTGGACTTTGTTTTTTTCCCTTGAAGACGTTTCGTTTCTCATCCAAGAAGCTTCTTCAGTTCTGACTGAACTGAAGAAGTTAGAGCTGAGAAAGCTTCTTGGATGAGAAGTGAAACATCTTCAAGGGAAAAAAACAAAGACAGTCCAGTTGCCTTTTGAAAAAGCACCTTTGGGCCTGCCAAAAGCTGCAGCTATAAGTGAAAGTTAGACAGGAGGGAGCAGTCTAAGATTCAGAGGCATTTGTGGTGACCTCCTATGCAGCCCGCAGGCTACTCACTCCCCCCCCAAGCAAAGGCTACAGATATTATACATGCAACACAGCATTTACAGAATAAAATTTTTAAAAAATCAAAAATGTTAAAAGAATCTCACTGAAATTAACCAACAGCAAATGTATTCAGAAAATCCAAACTTTGGTGAAGAAGTGTCTCTTAAATAGCAACAAAACTGAATGCACCTTCCCTTGTGAACATTTTCTGGGCATCCTCATTTAACAATATCACAAGAATCAATTACTGCAACGTATGGAGAACAGCTATCAAATGTTCCACAGCCATGCGTGTCACTCAAAAATCAAGGAGTATTTTTGCAGGCTTGTTTATTAAACTTTCTGGTTCTTTTGTGCTTATTGTGTAAGTGTCATGATTGTATATTTTGTGCACACTTTTATTAGTTTTTATCTACATTATATTGTGATGTGGCAGCTTGTAACCAGGAAGCTTGTAACAGAAATAAAAAATGTGCAAATAATATCCTGCCCTAATCATAAGGAAATTATTATAGCTTCAATCAAATGCATGTTTATTCCTAAATTCTAGTGAACTTCTAAGCATTCAACTGAATCTTGTTTTGGATTTAATCCACTGTGCGTTAAACACACCATGGCCAACTAACCTATGAAAAAATGAAGCATATGAACATCGCATACTAAACAAGATACCCTGTAATTCACTCACCCATAGGTTCTTTGATAACACCATAATAATCAGGAGCATCATTGGGATCTACTGGTTCTAAAAATGGCCAAGCCATCTTGTGAGCCTGTTAGGAAAAAGATATATCATTCATTAATATGAGAAGCCTGCTTTCACATCAACGCTATTGCTGCAGTACACTGGGAAAAGCAGGGAGGGAATCACTTGTAAAAATCCGTCCTACTTCTCCATGCAAACCAAAGAGACAGAACTGTTGATTTCAGGTGAGATTCATTTCACAAAGATCTGCTCAGCAGTTTTTCACCTCACGGGCTGAACTAAGTCAACTCCACCTTCCCAAAGATGTATTGTAATGCTTTTTTGTAATGTAGTGAATCCCTTGATGTACTAGACCAGGGCTTTTCAACCTTTTCAGAGTTTGTACCACTTTTAGGACATGACAATATTTGAGTACCACCAGTGCTTAGCAAGGTGTCAAAAACTTGATGACTAAAAAAAAAAAAGGGGGGGGGGATTTTGGGTTTTACTGATTAGATTCATTTGTTGTTATAGAAATGGCTATTTATAATATTATGGAAAAGTAAAAAGTTGAGGTTCAATGTTAATGGTTCCTTCTACTGCAACAGAGGAAGTCTGTTCTTTTTCCCTTCTCCCCCTCACTTTCCCCCCTTTTCCTCCCCACTGTGTCCTACTATTTGCTTTTGTATTTTATTCTATAATCTAATAAAATATTACAAACTGTAGGAAAAAAGGGGAAAAATACCAGTTTTAATTTCTTTGGTGGCTGTTCCTTTGCTGAATCACTTTCCCTTTGCACTGACAAATGTATGATGAATTTATCCATGTTTATTAATATGCATCACTATCAGCTAGCTCAGGGGTCTTCAAACTTGGCACTTTTAAGACTTGTGGACTTCAACTCCCAGAATTCCTCAGCCATCATGGCTGGTTGAGGAATTCTGGGAGTTGAAGTCCACAGGTTTGAAGTTGCTAAGTTTGTAGACCCCTGAGATAGCTGGTCGGCCCTTCTTCCTCTCTCCCTTCTGAGTTCTTTCCACAGTGTAGGAAGAATGCACCCCCCCCCCAAATCCCTTCCCCGTACCCTTAAAGACACAGGAATCAAGTGCAAAGCAAGAAAGGCTCACAAAATAAAGAAACACATAAACTCCAGCTTTTTTTTCCCCTTTAAGCTGCCTCAGGCGTGTCACAATGTTGCAATCTGAGACTGAAGGGCTCCAGCAATTATGAAAAGCTTTAGCTTTAAATTAAACCTATTTACCTTCAAAGAAAACTTTCTAAAAGCCATATACAGACTCAATTAAAGGGGGTAAAACGAATTACATTTGTTTAAAGGAATTAAACCTTTCCCTGTTGTCTTTTTTTCCCCTTTCCCGCCCAAGCCACCTCCTTTTATAATCTCTCCTCTCCTCCCCGCTTTTTCTTCAGTTCACTTCCAGCTCCTGCTGCTTCCAGAAGTGCCAATCAGCTGGAGCAACCGAGCCCAGACAGTCCTGTAGCTGCAGCTGTCTCTCCCTCAGGCTTGGGTTGCTTCGGCTCATTCCCCTCCTCTGCTACACTTCTCTAGGACGCCCACGTACCACCTGCCACGTGGCAAAGTATCACAGGTGGTACGTCTACCATCGGTTGAAAAGCCCTGCACTAGACCACAATTCAGTAGACCTCAGATGCAAAATTCATTTGCATTTAATGGACTTTGAATCTAATGGACACCCGTTCCTGTGATCCTGTGAAACTGCGGGCTTAGAGCAGGGGTGGGCAACTATGGCCTCTTAATGATTTGTGGACTTCAACTTCCAGAATTCCTGAGCCAAACATGGCTGGCTCAGGAATTCTGGGAGTTGAAATCCATAGGTCATAAAGGGGCCATAGTTGCCCGTCCCTGGCTTAGAGTCTGTTGGTGCATTAATTAAACAATATTCTTTAACATAAGTTTCAGCCTTACCTGTAATGAACGTAGTACTCTCTTTAGCCCTTCATAATCTTTGTCAGTCAAAGGACTGAGAACTGTCATGGCATCTTCAGTTGACTGACACTGTGGGCAGACATACTCATCAATGAGATCTGCCTCACTTTGTAAAATACCAACGCAGCGCCCATGATACCAATTCTGACATCTGTCACAGCCAATGTAAAATCTGCAAGATCCCAAAGAAAACGGTTAACATCTTTAATTCCACATTATGACTTTTCCTTGGTTAACAAATCTAAAAAGATGAGGATTTTTGCCTCATATTCACACTTAAATTTTTGAAATCCAATTGGAAGCATAGCTTTATCAACCATGCTTAATCTTAAGCAACTGAAACTTCTTAGCGCTGAAAGGAACAAAGGTCATAAACTGTGATTTACAAACAAGATGATCAAAGATTCTCCTTTCCTTTGGATCAACTTTTTGTAAAAGGTACCATATACATTGGTAGAAAATTGACATTCAGAGTCCTACAACATAGTGTGAATGGGGCACTAATAGCACTTATATACCGATTTTGAAATTATAATCATAACTTCAGCCTGAACTAAAATTAATATGTTGCAATAAATTACGAATTCCTAGCAAGTAAGGCATTTGTTGGAAACTTCCTCAATAAATCAATAAAAAATAGTCTGCTTTGAAGAATATGTTTTACTGACAATACTAGAAACCTCCCTTTCCCCCAAGTGTCACATAATATAATTTACTGTCATTTTAGAAATGTTTAAAATCATGTCACTAGATATAACAGATGTTGAACAATATTTCTTTTTTTGTTGAAGAAACACATTACCAAACTCAGAGCAGTTTTCTACCTAAATATTAAATAAGAGGTTCTTGTCAGAACTCACTGTGACTCATCATAAGGTGTTCTGCAGATACAGTACAATTCCTCACTGCTGCCCTCTTGTGCCCGTTTACACTCATTACAGATGTACACATCCATTTTCTTAGCCTCCTTTTCTGTGATGCCAACACATTCTCCATGATACCAGTTAGTACAAAGATCACAGCCAATATAGAACCTAAAAGTATTTACAATGAAAATGACAATGTAATTGTCATTTCAAATGGCAAGGCACTTGCTTAAACTGACTCTGTCTTTTTCTGAATTAAATTCCCCTAACCATATTAATCTACTCTTCCCAACCTAACATAGAATAAAAACTTGCCAGACCCTACTTTACTAGACAGTTCTTCATATTTTTGCAAAACAACAACAACAACCACAACAACAAAAAGTACTGAAATCTGAAATATGTGAATGTCTCAACTATGAATGCAGAAAGACACGGCCAAAAAACAAAAAGATCTATATTTTCAAAACTCTTGCTAAAAAACGTGAAGCACATTGGTCATTCTTAAATTTTGAAAACATAGTTCAATGTTAAAAAAAATAAATAAATAAGCAAAGTGCAGATACAACTAGAAGTTACAGGTACACTTTAAAAAAAGCAGCATGCATACCAGCCATATGTAAAACACATATTGGTATAACATGACATGAAGGAAAATGGGACATGTGGATGTATGTTTTCTACGAAACTGCCTGAAATTTCTCTCAAATTAAAAAAGAAAATTAGGGCAGGCCATTTATTCAAAAATATCTATTTTTTTTTTTAGAAAACTTTGTGTCAGGTCAAAAACCATACAACTAGGCAACCTCATCCTTGTGTACTTACAAACCTCCACTTGACAATATTCAAGTTCAAAATATGATAACAAAATAAGAGAAAAGGCCACTGTCTATAAGAACTTCTGGCTTGGAACAGAGGTGAAATGGTTTTATGTCATGTTAACTCTAAAGCAGGGGTAGTCAACCATGGCTCTTTTATGACTCGTGGACTTCAACTCCCAGAATTCCTGAGCCAGCTGTGAGAGTTGAAGTCCGCGAGTCATAAAAGAGCCAAGGTTGACTACCCCTGCTCTAAAGGGACCCTTCCCTTTGTTTATTGCCCCTTCCTCACTCCCTTCTTTTCATCTTTCAATGATTCAAGTCTGATGCTGGTGCTGCCTACCATATTTGCTTGTTTAGATATATTGTTTGCCTCAAAACTCCTGAGGGAGGGAACAGTATGGAAAAAGGAACAATGTTCCCTCATACCAGTTTCATATGTGTACTTCTACACAGGGAGTCCTCAACTTACAAATGTAATGGAGTCCAGAACCATGTAAGTGTGCCTGATTTTATGATATTTTTTTTGTGGCAGTCATAAAGCAAATACCACAGTCATTAAGTGATAAGTGGTTTTTTTTTGTCAGAAACCCGTAGTAAATGCCAGCAAAAATGCATAATAAATTGCGGTCACAGGACCATAGCAAGCCGAAATGGCCATAAATGCAGGCCCATTGCCAGGCGTCCAAAATGTGACATGACTGTGGGACAGTCCCGCCCCCTGGCACCAGAACTTTGAATCTGGGTCATAAGAATCTTATTTTTATCTGTCGTAACTTTGAATGGTTGCTAAGTGTCCACCTGAAAGTTGAGGACGACCTATATTTGTCTCGGTATTATATCTGATAGCTTTGATCTCAAAATTAGCGCCACCTCTATTGCATAATCTCCCTTTGCATACTACATTGTGTTATCCTGCTATTTAAGCCTCATGCTGCTACATACGGTAGTGCTCTGTGGGCCTATCACCCTGATCTCCACTGATCTCCAAAAGAAAAACTTCCTTGCAATAGGCCAGCAAACATACTTGCTATGGCTTCTTGCTCAAAACTAAGAATGAAAGAACTTTTTCTTACAAAATGCTCCAAAAATTACCCCAACCATTTCTTTTCTTCTGCCTATCTTCCACTGCAGTTCTAATGATTGTTTATTAAATCTAAGCAAACAGCTTTGATACAAGTATGCCAAAGAAACACGTAGCATATGATGGCTGGGACCCAAACTGCCATGAGTAAATCCAGCTGATAGCACTGTCCCTGTAAACGCCTTCCTGTCCTTCTGCAGGATCCCTTCCTTCACAGGACCATTGCGTGGGAAAGCCACACTGTGGGAGTACAGTTCTGCTTACACTACCTGCTTTATTTCCATTAACACCTGGGTGCTCCATGATCAAGACCCTTCCCCTGGGCTTAAAAGTTAACGAGATTTACTTTTAGATTATCTTTACCCAGGATTTTAAGGGAAGAGACAATGCAGCCTAAAAATTTGTATATCTGAATGATCTGCTGTCATCCCTTTCATCTACGATGAGCATAGTTCAGCAGAAGGAAAGCAATGGCCTGATTGAATCTGAACTATTTTTAATCCATAAATTATCTGACCTTCCAATAAACTATCACAATAGGTTCAGCATGGAAAAAATATAATCACCTTTCCGTATTATTGATTACAGTAATTTTTATATATGTGTTTTATTTAAAATTACTGTAATCAACACACATGCGCGCGCACACACACATTAATACTATTAGGGCTTAAATTCCAGGAAAAAATAATTTATAATTTATCTCCTTTAGATACTATAATTCAAGAAACGACTATGGTAAACTATGTGCCACAGATTTTTTTTTGAAAGAGGAGTATTTTTGTATGTTTATTCACATTCTCTCAGAAAGTGCTAATTTTATACAACAGACGGACCTGAGACCCAGGCCTCCTATAAATATTGCACTTAACCATATAAGTTTAAAATTTTAAAGTTCTAGTATTAATTTGACAAAGAACTCTAGTTAAACAACAAGAAATGCAGGACATGTTCACAAAAAACCTCTGCTACACCATTATGGTTAAGCTGCCGACGTTTTAGTCAAATCAGTTCTGTGAGTGGAACAGTTAGGTCTCTAACTGCATTTCTCAAATATTATTTGCCCTTTTTAAACTATCCAGATATCCAGTGATATCCAGATCAAAAGCTTATTTCTGACCTGTTAAATTATATTAGCTATGGCGTCTTGATGTTTTTAATAATTACAGCACTTGGAACTCTAAGGAAACTCTACTGTAACACACATTCATCCTCCAAATTACTCTATAATCTACCTCCTATCTGGCATATTCAGAATATAAAATGTGTAACCTGGCATTTAAAAAGTCCCCTCCCTGCCAAACAGTACAAATATAACCCATAAATATATTTAGAAATTATTTGGAGCCTGCCCAAGAAAACTTTCTGTAATCCATTGCTTCTGAACGAGAGGCAAAGAGGGTTGGGACAAAGTAAAGAATGTGCAATGTGAGACAAAATCATACAATGGAAACATGCAAGTAAGATATGAATCACAAAAGCCTGCTTTGAAAAAAAAAATACAATTGAGAGCTAATAGTTTTAGTCCTTTCTCGATCAATTACCCAATAAAACGGCATTTAACGTTACACTCCATTTCCATCCCTCCTCCAGCCCAGCTACTAACTGAAGGCTAAAGCTAAACTAAAAATACTTCAAGCACATAAGTTTCCTTACTCACTTGGATTCGTCGTAAGGCGTCTTGCAGATACAGTAAAGCTTTGTATCCTTCTTGGTTTCCTTTGAGGTAGTAGAAATCATTTTCTTTTTCTTGGATTTTGAAGAGGCAGACTCCTTCTCTTCCTCTCGCTTTCTTTTGTGGGATGAAATATAGGATGTGCCTGAGGCGGTCGAGGGGACACTGGAACTGGAAGCGGGAGGTGGTAGAGGAGGAGGTGGCGGCGGCGGTGGAGGTGGAGGAAGCGGCGGTGGAGGTGGTGGGGGAGACAGTGCTGCAGCAGCCGCTGCAGCAGCTGCAGCTGCCTGCGCCTTTTCTTTTTCTCTCTTAATTTTAGTTAGATCCTTCTTTAGTTCTTCCTAAAGAAAAACAGAAACAGAAAAGTAACCCACGTAGATACTTATCTTACAGTATCAAAGGTTGAGTTACGCTATCAAACTTCCACAGAAAAGCAAGTGTTTGTGTAGGGTTAGCACTAGTCACTTCTGCAGAACACATAAAGCTTTCTTGCTATGAGCTTCTCAGATTTCTCCCATCCAGAAGACCTTGGCACTGAGCTCACTACAGGAGAACAAGCTATCAAAAACATCTACGTGATTCTGGCTTAATCGTGATTCATGATTCTGGCTTAATCGTGTACACAATAATTATTTATGCCATTCAAAAAATATTGGAGGCAAATTTATTAATATTGCATACCAAATTCAAGTAGGTAATTTTATATGAATCCAGCTTTGGCTTCTGCACCTAATAAGAACAAAAGATTCCAACTACAACAGGAGTCCCCTAACCTCTTGGCCAGCGGGCCGTCTGCCCATGTGTGCGGGCGCGAATGAGGCAGCTAGCGCCGGGTGTGTGTGCATGGCCCCGTTTGCGCACGCACACACCAATTTGGAAGCTGCTTTCCTTCCCTCCGGGCCAAGAGCCCAGAAAGGTTGGAGATCTCTGAACTACAAGACGAAAGAGGCTTTGAAAAGACATCCTTCCAAATCTGAGCATTTATGCCATTCAACAACTACTGAACAACAACTACTCAACAAATCTGAGCATTTATGCCATTCAACAACTACTAAAAAGGAAGAAAATAACCTCATAGGATATCAACACTGTTGCTAATACATTAATTCCCGAGTTGCTGAAAGCAACAACATCTGTTCTCACCCTGTTCTCTACCCCAGCGTTTCTTAAACTTTTTTTTTCTTGGGACCCCTTCCCACTTTTAAAAATTACAGAGAATAGCCACAAAGACTGTTTGTATGGATTATATTTATCAATATTTACATTAAATGGACACACTTGCTGTCTCTACTGCTTCTCACAACTGTTCGATGGGATTTTAATACTGTATTATTTTACAACATAGACTAGCAAATAATTGATGACAATTTTGGTTCTGATATTGTTAGAAAGAATACTGCTTCTTGCACTCCATGTTCCACCCTTGCCTTTGAAAGGAAGAACTTGGCATGCTGATTTGCACACACTATTAATAGTTCCCTCCTGCCCAACAGTGGATTGCCTGACAACTGTATCTCACCTCTCACTCTCTGTTCTGGTAACACAGGGTGCAAACACACAAACCATATCCTTTATCTCCTGCTCTCTGTCCATGCTGGTAAGTCCAAATGCAGGCATGCACACAATGCTTGCCCGACTCCTGCTCTTTGGGTTGGCAATTTGGCACACATACCTGTTCTTGTAGACCATCATGGCCCCTCCCACAGTTCCCTGGGGCCACACCACAAAAAACTATGCATTCTGAAGCACTCCCACCCCCATTTAAACACAAAGCATTGTACAGCTTAATATTAACAACCAATTAGCAGCCTAAAATAAAATGACTTAAAAGGTGACCAATAACCATCAGAATTAGATGATCCATCTGTCTCACCAGCCATCCTCAAATGAAGCCCAGGAAAATATAGTAAACTACACTTAAGGCATATGAGATTGGGAGGGCCTAAGTCTGAATATGCAGTTTGGTAGAAACGGTCATAAGCTGAAGAGAACTAACTCTGTACTTTTTCCCTATGGATGCAAAACAATAAACTGAAATATAGTGTCAAGTCTCCAAGCATGATTAAGAACGACAATTTTACCTGCACTTCAATTTGTAGATCTTTGTCCAAAAGTGCTCTTTTCTTCAGTATTTCAGCTTTCAGTTGTTCCTTATGTTTGAAGAGTAGAGCAGAGAGTTTTGAAGCATTCTGTTTACTGCGCTTTTGTTCCACACTCTCTTCCCGTTTTCGTTTCTTAGCTGCCTGCTTTTCTTCTTTATCTATTTTATCCAGAATATATTTCATGACTTGGTTGCACACTATCATTCTGGGGAAGAAATACAAAGGGTGTAATTAAACAGAAATAATAGGGGGGAAAAGACTGTCAACTACATTTTATACACCATAATAATTATTCCCAATTCTGCATAACTCTCAGCCGGGAATAATAGTCTTTTTACTAAAAGGTATTGCTTCTGAGCTTGCCTGCAGCACACATGATTACGTGCTGATCTGTACATTTACAATATTAAGAAGGTAAAGAAATATTTTTTATTGTTGGATCAAGCCAATGTGCCTGAAAACGCAAATTTTATTACAGACTATGTGGACGACCAAGTCAGAAGCATCAATTAGCAAGTTTGATCTAGTTCTTGTAAACCAATTACATTTTGTTTGAAGAAGCAGAGAATGGGAAATGGATACATCAGACGTATGTAGTACCCTTATTTATCAGTAATTGCCTTGCCAGTAAAACAACTGGTCATTCTCCCTCTCATAGTTTTAAAAGCATATTGTATAATTGCTGATTTTTGCTGCTCCTGATCATCCTGCCTCAGCAAGTAGCAATTTAATTGCAATTTAATACACGGTTATTGCTCCACCATGTAACACAAAGAAGCCATGGATTGGAGCAAAATAAACCTAATAAGCCTGCAACAACCACCCACTTTGTAACCACCTCTTCTGGTGTTACTGGCATCCTGGGAAATATAGTACAAAAGCAGCTGGAGTTGGAAAGGGCAAGCTTCTTCCTTGGGATATGGTCTTCAATCTTTCTATTGATATCATTCCAGAAGACCTAGCTATTTTTCAGGAAGCAGCAGTTACAAAGCTTCTCTACCCATCATAAGGATGGATCATGGAAGTTTGCAGATAGACAAGATTACCCCATCCCAGGTGAGAATACGGAAGGTTGCTGTAGGCAGCTCCACCAGAAGAGCAATGCTTAGCGTGAGGAGCTGTGAGTCCTTAGTCCAGTGATGGCGAACCTTTTAGAGACCGAGTGCCCAAACTGTAACCCAAAACCCACTTATGCATCGTCGGGTGCCGGGTGGGTGTGGCCCATTGGCTGGGCGTGGCTGCGGCGGTAACGGCAGACTGGGTGGGACTAAAAAATTCAATCAATCAATTCCAACTTTGCAAGATTTTTTTTCCTGCGAGAAGTTGAAATTGACTGATTGAACCTTTTTTTTTTTTTTGGGCACACGGCGGCGGAGGCCTAAAGCGAAAAGGTTTTATAAAACCCAGCTGAAGGCCTAGAACTGGGGCGACGGCGCGCGTGCCCACAGAGAGGGCTCTGAGTGCCGCCTCTGGAAACTGTGCCATAGGTTCACCACCACTGCCTTAGTCTGTCCTATAAACCTTGGTGCCCAGGAGTCTCCAAAAGGAAGGAGCCTAAGATATGACTTAGTTCATTTACAGAGCTGCCAAGTTGGGTCTCAGTGATGACCCTGCACACCTATCTAGATAGCCTAAATGTGGTAACTCCTCTGTCACTTTTTACATCTTATGTGTGTCTATACCTGTGCATTCTTATGGTTGGGAGTCGTGACAGGTTATAAGTGGAACTCACTGTTGCTTAATTTTGGGCAACACATCTGCCCTGAATGCTGACACTGGGAGACACAGAGAAACATTTCTCCTTTTCATCTGTCTCTTTAAAGTGTAGGCTTAGATCAGGGGTAGTCAACCTTGGCTCTTTTATGACTCGTGGACTTCAACTCCCAGAATTCCTGAGCCAGCATAGCTGGCTCAGGAATTCTGGGAGTTGAAGTCCACAAGTCATAAAAGAGCCAAGGTTGACTACCCCTGGCTTAAATCTCTGAAACCATAGGACACTTTTAATGGAAAAGAATGAGGAGGAAATGTTACTCTTCCCTATTGCAGTAGCTTGCACTCTGAAAAGGTCTCCAAATAATAGGGAAGAATGTCTGCAATATGAAGGGTATTGAGAGAGAGTAATTGATTGAGTGGGCTGGAGGGGAAAACAGATGCAAATAATAACCCCATTGTTCTTCTTTTAGGAAACGTTTGTGCTGGATCAGAAGAGTCCCTTCCATTTCCATTTAGTGTATGACAACTCAGGATTCCACTTATTGTGGAAATTATTATAATTGGTGCTGCACTACCACATACTGCGGTGCAGCAGGAAACGCTGGAAGACCTATACAATTAATACCTGCGTAATTACAATTTGCCTTACCGTTGATTCTCTTCACGTTCAGCAGGAGTTAATGTCTTTTTCTGTTTTAAGTGCTCTATCACAGCATTGTGTTTCATTACCACCTTGAAGACAGGGGAAAAAAATTCCAATATATGAAAACTTTGGAGAGCAAGAAATAACTCTTAAAACCTACCAAGTAACTCAAAATCTAAGTACCCAAGAAATTAAACTGAAGGTGGCCATTAATTGCCACCTTGACTGCCATTGCAATTTGGACAAAAAGTCTTCACTTGCCTTCCTTTGAAGCAAACCTGAAGAGTTCCCAAAAGAAGGAAGAAACAGGAGAGGTAGAAATACCAGCTGCAGAGAAAACATAGGGAAAGGAGGACCAGAGCTGGGAGTATAATACTCCTCACATATCTTCACTTGGGAGGTGATTTTTTTTTTTTTAAAAAAAGAAAGCTATCAAGAAAAGGAATCTAAACAGACAGAACTGAGGAAAAAAATAAGATTTTTATAGGGAACACTACCTTAAATAATGGGGGAAATTCTAGCATTTAGAATTTAGGAGATATATGACCTAGGACCTAGTCCACCATCATGTCTAAAGTTTCAGATCTCTCTCAGTATTTACTTTGCTCCAAAATATCCTTGATCTACTTTCCAACAAAATAATCAAAAACTGACCATGCCCTTTGGGATAATTATCATTACAATTTCTGTTTCTTATTAGATTCTTGTCATATCCCTTTCCTTCCATAGATTTTTCAAGCTTCAAGAATATTCCAAAGAAAACAAAGAAAAAACAGGAAGGAGTTCAGAAGCAAGGTAACACTGATGTCCTAGAACCTGGGATAAGATGGGAGAATAATTTCTCCCATAGAAGACTACAGGCCAGGGGTGTCCAATGTTGGCAACTTTAAGACTTATGCACTTCAATTCCCAGAATTCCATGCTGGCTGGGAAATTCTGGCAACTGAAGTCCACAAGTCTTAAAAGTTGCCAACTTTGGACACCCCTGCCATAGACATTTGATGGACTGTTCCCTGATTCCTGGAGCAAAGGTGGGGAAAAACCTATGCAAGGACACTTCCTGCTGCAGTAGGAAAAGTTAGATCATTTATCCCAAAGATACTTTTTTCACGAGGCAACTTGGGCTTACTTGTTTTTCTTTGAAGACGTTTCGCTTCTCATCCAAGAAGCTTCTTCAGCTCTGATCATTTATGTGATGATTATTAAACGATCATTAGATCATCTATGTGATATATTTTGTACCTCAAAATATTTTAGATATTTGGCAACAGTCTTATCATACCTAGGATTATTTTCACGAAATATATCCTTAATAATCTACAGTTGAAGAAGGTACAAAAGATGACTTTCAGATGCAATCTGAAAGTCCAAACTTTTAAAGGCTAAGCACAGAGAACAGATGAATTCTGAGCACAGTATTGGTTAATCCAAGCTTTCTTTCAATTCTGCTGTTTAATTTAGGACTGAGGGTAGCTTTCTGTTATTAGTCAATAATTCTGGAAAGCTATGTTAAAGAGATTTAGATCGAACATATCTTACTTTGACAAGGAGAATATAAAAGGCACACCACGAAGGATTTAATCCTCAAACGCTCAATGACTTCTCCTTATCATACTTAAACAAAATTTAGAATAACTTCTATCCCAAAGGATAATTAAACACACAACAATATCTCATTTTTTTAATAACCTTCGCAGCCAATCTAAGCTAATTCTCCCATTTTTTTAAAGTTAATTCCAGGGGCGAGGGAAGGATTCACTTTGATTCAGGTAAATGTAGCGATAGGCCCACTGAGTAATAAAGCTTTGCTGTCCCTTTAAAACACTTTACCTGTTTTTGGATAATATCACTCTGATTAGAAGCCTGAAGGGAGTGTTCCCGTTTTATTTCAATATGCTGCTGTTTTTTCTTCTGCTGTTGCTCTCTGAGCTGCTGTACCCTCTGCAGTTGCTCTTGGACACTGGCTTGAACAGTTACTACATTCTGGATCTGGTGTGTTTGCACCGCGCTGGCCTGCTGAATCTGAATTGGTAACTGGAGCTTAATCTGCTGAGGCAGGCCGCTCTGCTGAGCCTGAATCTGGGCCACCATATGGGACGGGAGCTGGGAAAACACTTGGACTTGCTGCTGAAGCTGCGGCACAGTAATGACCTTGGTCTGGGGGGGTTGAATCTGCAGCTGAGGGCGCGGAGGCAGTACCGTGACTTGGTTGACAGTCGAAGCAGGCGGAAGAGCTGGGACTGACGTTGGGACCTGGGACTGCTGGGTCTGGATCTGCACGGATGGATGTGGTTGGATCTGAACCTGCTGCGGGGCTGCAGTCTGTACCTGAGTTGGCTGGATCGTCTGTCCTTTGGGTGGAGTCTGCAGATGCATAACTGTCTGGGCTTGGTTCTGCGCCGGAGCGAAAGGCAGTCCTTGGGCAAGGCTCTGGGGTGGGGGCTGAGCCACAGCTGGAGTTACGGTCGATTGGGTTCTGGGTGGCTGTGCTTCAGAGGTGACTGTTGGACTTGGAAGCGAAGGTGGAACCTGAGCTTCAGGGGAGGGGTGGGGTTCAACTGGAACGGGTGCCTGCACGGTCTGGGTCTGTGCTGGCATCACAGTCTGAGCTGAACTGCTTGGAGGCGGAGCTGAGAACGAAGTAGGGGCAGGCTTGGGCTCAGCAGGTGGAAGAGCTGGCGTTGGCTGTGTTTGGGTCTGTGCAAGAGATGTTTGCTTCTGTTCTCCTGCAGCTGGGGAGATAAAAGCAAGCCTCGTATTCACAGCTGCAAAGAACAGCTCCTCTGCCCTAAAAACATTCATTACACGATACCCAGTGATCTGAAGCCTGAACCTTGTGGTTTTTTAAAAAAATTATAATTTAGTTTTATAAAGACTTCCCAACTTAGCAGAAATTCTGGGTTGTGTACTATTAAAATCCCTAAAGACAGATAAAATAACATGACATAAAGTCACAGTGGAAACAACAAACAAAAACCAAGGCACACCATACACCAAATCGCACAACACCAGTCTATCCCAGAAGAGACAGAAGAAGCCAAGTGTCTAAAGATTAAAGAGGCATCATGAGAAAAGATCCTTCTTAGGTTTAATCAGGTGACCTTAGAGAGGACATGAAACATGTCTACTGTGTTGAATTTTATGGGGCGGGCAAAAATGATGAGAGGCAATCTCCCAGACAGTCAAACCCTAGACTAAGGGTGTCAAACTGCCGGCCCACGGGCTGGTTTCATCATACCAAAGCCGCACCCACCCCATTGCCGGCAATGCAAAAAGAGTTGCGATGTGTCGCGACACGTCACGTGACATGGCAAGTTTGACACCCGTGCCCTAGACTATGAATGACTTTACAGCTGATAACCAACAACTTAAATTGCATTCAGGAGCTTACTAGTTACTAGACAGTTTGTATGGGTGTTAGTTAGGTGTAACAAAGTGTGCCGATAGCTGCTTGCACAATAGCGTTCTGGATCAGTTACAGCTTGCAAGTGGTCTTCAAGGACAGCATCAGGCAAAGCAGGGATCATGAAATAGGATTCTCACTCCAGCTACCCCATTCAGAATCAACAACCAAAAACCGTTAGCGCCAGAAGAGCCAAATATTCACAGCCACTTGGTCTTCTCAGAATTGAGTCTGAGCCTGTTCCTCCCCTTCCAGACCTGAACAGTCTCTAGATGCTGGGTCATGACCTCAACAGCATCATCATACATGGCTGAGTATCATCAGCGTACTGATGGCACCCAACCCTTTGGATGGCATCGCTCAATGGTTTCATTCAAAGAAAGTCAAGAGCATCAAACAGAGACACTCTGCAAGCCAGAAGCTTTGCTTCAGACCCTTTCCTAGCTGTCCACACTGATTAGAACCAGCCATGGAGACAGGAGGAAAAACACTGCAATATTTTGTCTCCCACCCCTAGAAGAACACCATGATCAATGATATTGGAAGCGGCTGTGAGATCAAAAAGGATTAGGACAGTCACGTCACTCCTTTCCTGAGGTAATCAACAAATGTGATCAATGGTATGCTCTGGCCTGAAACTTTACTGAAACACATTTAGAGTATCTGTTTTATCCACAGCCTTCTGGAGCTGTGGTCAGACCTTTTTCTTCACAGCTTTACAAAAAACAACAACAACCCAACAACAACACACCAACCCCCAGTTGGAGCCTGAAATCCAACAGTTGCTTCTTGAGGAGAATGCACCACCGCCTCTTTCAAGGCAGGCAGAACCACCTAGTCTCTGAGGATAAATTAGCACGATATAGATTCAGCCACATATTACCACCCTTCTCCTTACCCCTGGAAGAGGCTTCAACCAGCTCTGGGGGACATGGATCTAACAAACAAGTGGCCAGATCAACAGCCATGAGGTTCCTGTCATGCTAAACAGGAGAGGTGAGATCACTGAATCCTAAGGCAGTCCACAAACCAGGGGCCTTGGGTCAGACCTTTCCGTAGCTATTAACACCAACTGGAACCAGCTGTGGAGAAAGGAAGAAAACCACGAACTCTTCCTGCACCATGTACAGCCTGGTCTTAGTTTCTCACCATATTTCTCTATGCCTGTCACCTCTTGGATAATAATATCTGCCCTATGTCAGTTGTCCTGCCCAATTGCTATCTTTTGTCCTCTAAAGACCCAGGAAAATCTTGAGTAACCTATCAACTGTCTTCAGACATCATTAATCACAGCCACCTCCCCTGCTGCTTCTCAGTAGATTCAGGGCGGCCAGGTTCTCACACACTCATTACCAGCCTACACAGAGCAACTGTGAGGATCAGGTGAGTCTGATACTCTGCCCAATTGAGCTTCTGCCACTCCAATTCTCACCACGACACCACAACGCATCTGTTTATCAAGAAACTAGTCTGCTTCATCTGCAAGCCTTCCTGTCACACAATATCTCCCATTCAGTTGTGCTGCTGAAAATAACACTCTTTTGGGTAGGCCCTCAACACTATTATTGCTGTAAGCCGAGACTCCACCTCCAGCCTAGGTGGAAATGCAACGAATGAAGCCAAGATGCGCACACAAAGGGCCGTTTTGCTTCCACTAGAGAGCTGTGAAATTATTTCTCCCACTCCTCCACAGGGCACCGCTCCGTTCTTCTTCTGCTCACGTCTGAAACATGCACTCCCCCAACTAGGGTGCAGTCTAGCATTGCAACCCAAACTCCATCCAGGTGCTCCCAAAACAAAAATAGCAACAAAGCTAATTATTCTTCTGCCCAACAGTCATTCAATTTTCTCCCAATCATCACCTTGGGGAAAAAAACGGACATTTTAAAGCTTTCATCAAAATGCTGAATTCCCCCCTTTTTTTGGTGAACATTAAACACAAAAAGTATACCTGATGTTGAGGTGGAAACTGTTGTGGAAGTAGTGCTGGCTACCGTAGCTGCTGTAGATAATGGGGTGAACAGAAAGCGCTGAATGGTACCGTTTGGCATAGCGGCTTGCATCAATTGCTGACCTGGACCTGGGATTACTGTCACACCTTGTGGGATCAACTGCAACTGCCCAGTTGTTTGACCCTGACCCTGAATTACTACAGTTAATCCCTGACTGCCACCCTAAGAGGAAGATAGACAAAAACACAAAGCAAAAGTTGTTAATGTCAGTAAAAGCAGCCAAGGCTGCTTTATGTTCTGAACTGGAACCCAATAAGAGTTAATATGGACATTACAATCTGCACTGTCTATAATATAGATGTTTTCTAAAAAGAAGAAAATTTCCTACCAATTGTCGTAGCATTAACCCATCAAAATTTAAAACCAGAAGGAGAAACTTTGATAACATGATGTGAATCTCTTGGCATCTCACAACTTGCATTTCAAGCACCCAAATACACTGAAGAAATGCACACAGTATGCAAAAAAGCGGAGAACTAAAACTAAAGATGAAGAAAAATATCTCTGAAAAGTAGGATAAAATTTGCAAGCCCTTCTGTAGTTTCCCTTTATAATAAAACTTACCCCTTGAAAAGAGCTACAGTCTTTTTTTCTGAATACATAATTCATTCTAAACAGCAGAGCAACAACAATTCCCCAAACCCCATTTTGCAGCTTCTGGAGATTCTGAAACGGTGCTGCTGAAATTCAGTGGAATATCACTGAACGCTGAGTTCTCTCTGCCTGAGAGATTTCCTGATAAAGATACCTTTTTGGGGTGGGCTTACTATGATCCTTTGCTCATTATATGAGTCCCTGTCTCCCAAATCTTGATTGCTTACCTGTCCTTGTGTGAGTTGTGTGAGCTGTGCCATGGTAAGCTTCACCTGTCCCTGTTGAGGCCGAGGAGGATGTGGTGGAGCAGCTTGTGGCTGCATGTGCTGTGAAGGTATTCCTGGAGCGGTTGCCACCTTTTGGCTGGTAGAAACAGTAGTAGGGCTGGACACGGCTGTTGACACAGGCTGACCTCTGATGATCTGGGTGACCACTTGTTGTGTCTGGCCTGTGTTAACATATCACAGGATTTTTCAATCCTTTGGCCAATAGCACTTATTAAAAAAATTAACCCACCCATTCATTTAAAAAAAGAAAAACCTGTATTTTTCTTCTTAAATAGTAAGATCCGTTAACCAGAAAAATCAACAGTACACTGTTTAACAGAAACAGAGTTGGTTCAAAGGGCTGAAAAGAGTTTATATTGTCACACAGTTAACAATATTCTGACGAATTATTTTTAACCTACCGAATGCAATTGTTTATAGGACAGAATGTTACAGAAATGTTCGCTTTATTCTGACGCTCCAAGGGGACTTAGGAATTGGGTATCTCAAACAGACCTTCCAATGCTGCATAGCAAATGTTTTTGAAACAGTAGAGACTTTTAGCAATCTTTTGTGATTGAGGTTAACTATTCAAAAAGGAACAAAGATTGTAGTACTAGCATGAGTTCTTTGCCCAAGCCTAAGCATCAGTTTTGATCCCGTTTGATTCAAATAGGAAAAAGGAACTACGGATTACAAAATGCAACCAGCCATTTAACTTTTAGTACTGGTAATAGGGATTGAATCTTAAAGCTATAAGAGTGTTATCAATTATTTAAATTCAAATCCTTCAACTAGACACATTTGAATAAGTGGGAAGATACAGAAGAAAATTGAAAATGGAGAAACGAACCACAACCTGCACATACTGGAAATTATTTTTTAAAAAATAGCCTACTGGTTGGAAGAACACCTTGCTGTACGACTACCGGTGTCCGGATGATGGTCTTTCCTAGAGCTGACTGCTGAAGAGGGGTTCTGATGACCGTCATTCCAGGACGAAGAGGTGTCCCAGGCATTACCTGAATAAGTTACAAACAAACTGTTCAACTTTTTCTAATCCTGCAAAGAACAGCAGATATGTCAAAAGCAACTTATATAGAGATTAAAAGTTGTCCAAGGATACAAAACAAAGCTATGAAAATAAAATACTCTTCACAGGGAGCCACAAGAAAGCTTTTAAAAAAATCAAACTACTTTTTTTTCTATTTCAACCTCTGTTCTTTTGTTCATACTCTTTTAACACTTTTTTTGCATATAGCTTCATTCAGCAGTAGCAGTAGCTGCAGCCTCTCTCCCCAACATGACAGCCAGTTTATGGTAAAAAGAAAAATGCAAATGACATATTCTCAGACATTTCATATCTGAGTAATCTACTCCAGATATCTTGACAGAGTAACATCTGAATCGTATGTCACCCAGAACTGCTAGTCAATATTGCCCCATGTCAACTGAACAGTATTCACCAGGTTGCCTTATACATGTATTGCTTCACACATGCACATATTTAACACAGAAAATCAATCCAGTTTAACTAGCCCAGGGGCAGGCAACCTTGGCTCTTTTATGACTCGTGGACTTCAACTCCCAGAATTCCTGAGCCAGCCATGCTGGCTCAGGAATTCTGGGAGTTGAAGTCCACGAGTCATAAAAGAGCCAAGGTTGCCTACCCCTGAACTAGCCTATGGAACATTTACAATTACTGATACTGAAATATCAAGAAAATCTAATGATGGTGTTGTGCTTGGCAATAGCGTACTTCACAAATGCAACATTCTTAACACATCTGAGAGCAAGCTGGCATATTGGGTAAAATGCAGAATCAGGGGTTCTCTGGTTCAAAGGTCCATTCCATCCTGAGAGCTCACTGGGTGACTTTGGGCCCCAAACTATATCTGGACCCAATTCATCACACAGCATAGGCTTGCCATGTAAGTCCCCATGAGCAACCAAAAAGACAGGGTTTCAACGTATTACAGTACTAATTAATAATACAAACTGAAACCATCCCCAAGTGACTCAAATAAACCCTGTATTATCCTAATAGAAGAAAGAGTGAAACTTACTTGTGAAGCACTTGTTGTACAAACAGTCCCTGTATTATTTGGCCTAATAGTTACAGTTGCTGTCCTTGGCTGGAATGAAGTAAATGTTTGTTGGTTTGCTCCAGTAGTTGATGGAATGATGCCCAACACTTTTTGCTGCACCTGAACTACGCCTATTGGGAGAGCAATGTATTTATTAATTTAAAAGCGTTGCCAAGTCACAAGATAACACACATATTCTTTAAAGTGCTACTCTGGTGGATTTTTGTTTTAAGATTCCAACTTTAAAACAAAATTGTATCACAAATGTCAAGGATTAGATTTGTGAATTAAATAACATTTTGGCTGAACGAGTCTATTCTGCATTCACAACGTTGAATACAGTGAATACAAGCATTTAACACTTTTTGATGGTTTTTTTTAATGCCATCAACGATGGTATCCTTCTGGACAGGCTTTGGGGCTTGGGAGTGGCAGGCACTGTGTTATAGATTCCGTGGCCAGTTCCAGTCTGTGTTGTAGGAGAGGAGAGGTCGAGACCTAGGCCCCAGCAACGTGGGATGTCCCAGGGCTCTCATCTCTCATTTTTAACATCTATATAAAACCACTAGGAAAGGTCATCAGTGTGGAGAGGGGTGTTATCAGTTATATATCTCCACTCCTAGCTGGACAGGAAATGTTAGGGTGGTACTGGTCAAGTGTTCGGAGGCTGCAAGGATCTGGATGGGGAGGAACCGGCTTTGATTCAAACAAGATGGAATGACTCTGGATTTTTGGCTCTCTAAGCCCAGATGATATTTCATCTCTGACTCTATATGAGGTGGCATCCCCTCCCCTGCCCAGACTGAGTTGTATCTCTTAGACCAGAGGTCCCCAACCTTTTGGGCACCAGGGACTGGATCCGTGGAGAGAGATTCTTTTTGTGGACTGGAGGGTGCGTGGGTTTGCGTGCTGCCTGCATCCTGTGGATGGGGCTTTGTTTGTTTGCACAGACCGGTTTCTGTCATGCCGCGGACCGGTACTGGGCCCCGGACCGGGGGTTGAGGACCCCTATCTTAGACTCCAGGCTTCTACTTGAGGATCAGGTGGCAGCCATGTCGGGAGCAGTGCATTTGCACAGATTCATCTGCTGTGCTCATTGTGCCCTTTTCTGGCCTGGGAGCCCTTCCTCACTGTCAGGTCACTCAATGTAATGGACTGTGGGAATGAGGTTGGGGATGAGGGAGAAATGTTGCTTAGGGAACAATCAGACAAGCAAGGCGGAAACTTTGGTACTTTAAGGCTTGCAAGATTTTGTTAATATAGCCTTACAATAAGGAAGATTTAGCTCATCTAGTCATGTTTTGTGCCTGGTTTACCTGGGAGGGCTGACACTCGTGTCTTGGTCCCTTCCTGCTTTGGATTTTTGAAACACCCTCTATATGAAGCTGACTGCTCTTGAAGATCACAAAACTAGTCCTTGAAGATCACAAAACTAGTCCTTAAAGATCACAGAACTAGTCCAGCGGCAGCACAGTGATGGATGCCCCTAGGCTTATCCACATAACACCTCTGTTGCGCAAACTGCACTGGCTTCCAGTTTCCTTCCAGGTGCAACTCAAGGTGCTGCTTATTATCTTTAAAGTTCTATATGGCTGAGGGCCAGGTTATAACAAATAACAGAGTTGGAAGGGACCTTGGAGGTCTTCTAGTCCAAACTCCCTGCTCAAGCAGGAGATCCTACTCCATTCCAGACAGGTAGCTGTCCACTCTTTTCTTAAAAGCCTTCAGTGATGGAGCAGCCACAACTTCTGCAGTTATCTGCGGGATCCCTCTTCCTAAGGGCATCTACCCATCCTACCAGTTCAGAGAGGGTGGGCACACTCCTTGTCCCTTCCCTTAAACATTGCCATCGTATGGGATCAGGAAGGGTGCCTTTTCTGTGGCAGCCCCTGCCCTATGAAATGCCTTCCTCTTGAAGCTCGGCAGGCCTCTATCCTCCTAGCCTTCCAAAAAGCATTAAAGATCTGGTCTTAGCCCCAGGTGCTAAGACAGGGTGAGATGGTTTTGAGAGGATTTAACTGAGGGACTGTATTTTGAAAGCTCAGCTTTAATGCCAGGTTTTAAATGTTTATGGTATTAGAAATATGTGTATTATATTGTTTTATTATTGATGTTGTTGTAATTGTGATAGAGAGGCACCCAGAGTTTGATATAAATATTACGAATAAATAAATGTTATAAATCAATCAATCAATCAAAAATAATAGACAATCACTAAACTTGATTTCATTTACGTTTAAAGATAATAAAAATTAAATATAGTGAATATGATTATTCTCAGGGCTTTTTTTCTCGGAGAAAAGGTGGCGGAACTCAAACCTGGCCACGCCCTCATCAAACCCTAGGACCGCCCCTTTAGAGAACAGGAATGCAAGTAAAATTTGGGAGGGGCTATTTCCGGTGTGGGAGGGGCTATTTCCGGTGCGGACGGCCCGGAAAAAGGTGCCGGAACGCGGCGGCTGAAAAAAAGCCCTGATTATTCTCCAGTAGTACATGTAATGATATCAAATTAAAAATTGCAACTTGGGCCTTTCGTCTGCTACTAAGCTTCCTTTAATGTTTACCATGGATAAACCGTGTACTGACACTGATTTTAAACACTAGCTATGTTTCTCACTTCAGACTGTGAAAGACAACTCCACGGGAATTTATAGACGCCAATGTGAATAAATGCCAGTCAGAGAAATTAAAACAGAGATTATGAGCAAATCCCAAATAACCTTCTCTAAACAAAGGTCATAGATAATTTACTAGGAAACCCTCCATTTTTATTTTTTTTTTTTTCAAAAAGTACTATAAAAGGATGGAGGAACTCATCGACCGTGTAATTGTCGTTGATAAAACGATAAACGTCCTTCTCCGTCGAAACATTAGTGAAACGGGCGGTACCAATGACCTGACGACCGTTAGACCTTTCAGACTGGTGACGATCTTTACCACCAACGACTGCATCGTCGGCACGACCACCGAAATAAACCAGAAATTGGGGCCAAAAAAAATAAAAATCCCAATGTATAGATTTCTTTTGACAATTAACTCACATCAATAAATCAATCAATAGCAACAACAACAACGTTTCTATTTCAATGTTGTTTCCCAGAAGACAACATCATTATATAGTGCAGCTGCATTCACTAGGGCTTTTAAATACACAGTCTTGGTTAAAAAAAAGGCCAAAGAATCCTTTAGTTAAGAGTTGGAAGGCAAGACTGAGTTTTATAACACTATGGATGTGGTAATGCATAAAAACATTTTCAATATTTATTACAATATTTAAATTAATCCAGTAAACTTGCAAATTAGTTTAAATACCAATTCTTGGAGGGGGGGAAGGAGTTGTTGGAACAACAAGCTCCTCGCTCTAAGATTTTGTGGCAAGTCCCAACTGATATACAAACTAACTAAACTTTCCCTCAAATAATTTTCTTCACAAATGGAGGAAGGGTCATCCTGTATTTTTCTAGAATTCAATAATAGAGGAAGATATAATTGAAAGCAGGCAACTGTGCAGGTGGAGAAAATAATAAACTGATGAGAGCCTGTTTGGTGTAATGGTTAAGATGCTGGCCTAGAAACCAGGAGACTGGGAGTTCTAGTCCTGTCTTAGCCATGAAAGCTGGCTAGGTGACTTTGGGCCAGTCCCTCTCTCTCAGTCCAACCATCTCACAGGGTGGTTATTCTGGGGAAAATAGGAGGAAGGAGTATTAGCTGTGGTTGCCACCTTGAGTTACTTATAAAAAATAATAAATTGCAGGTAGGCAGGTAAAACATGCAAAAGGTGAAACTGTCACTTTACTTCAAGGGAATGAGACAAGCACATCATCCCTACCCTCCTTTTGTTCTCTGCCATATACAGAGGATGAATCTGCAAGACAGGGCCTCTCTAGCCTGTCTCCATCCCAGTGATGGCGAACCTTTTAGAGACCGAGTGCCTGAACCGCAACCGAAAACCCACTTATTTATCGCAAAGTGCCAGGGCCGCATCAGCATTGTGGTGCCCTCAGGGGGCGCACGGGGGCGTGGCCCACTGGGTGGGCGTGGCCCACTGGGCAGGCTTGGCTGCAGTTGTCATGGCAAACTGGGTGGGCATGGCCACCTCGATGTTGCTCATGGAGGGGACGCCTGCGGGAGCTGGGCAGGGTTAGGGGAGATCCAGGGGGTCTCTGGCAGGTGGGGCAGTGGGCAGGAAGCCCAGCATAGATGGGGAGAAGCACGCAATCCTAGCTGGACTGGGGGGCCATGGCGGCGATGGGGATCCAGCTTTCCCTGCTCGGGGTGGCCTTTGGCTTGCTGGGTGTGGGCGTGCTCTACCACCTCTACTCGATCTTGCTAGCTGACCGCTTCACCTCCTTTGTGCCTGGTGGGGCTGCCGCTCTGGGTGGCGGCGGCGGCCTAATGGACCTGCGCAAGCTACTGGCAGCAGTGGCATGCTTGCCCAGAGGGCTCTGAGTGGCGCCTCTGGCACGCGTGCCATAGGTTTGCCACCACTGCTCTATCCCTACAGAATCTCCATTACAGACTTTCCCCCTCAACAACACAGGGTGGAGGACAGAGAGAATGAGATATCTTGTAACAGGAGCCACTGAAGTCAGTGGGGCTTACAAAAGAATCAGCACACATAACATTCTTTGTGCTTTCTTACCCAGAACAAAGAATGTTATTTCCTTTTTGCAAAAAGAAGGGGGGAAAAATCTTCATTATCCCAGAGATTTGTTTCCATGGTTTATATCCAAACTTCGTGGAAGAAACTAGGTTGAACACACAAACCCTTGGCATTGACATCATTCATAGTTGCATGTTTGCTGAGCTCAGAATTCTACAAAAAAATCTCCCTCCCTGTAAGAATGCCTACAGGCGGTCCTCAACTTACAACCGCTCATTTAGTGACCATTCAAAGGTACAACCGCACTGAAAAAAGTGACTTATGAGCGTTTTTCACACTTATGACCGTTGCAGTAGCCCCGTGATCACGTGAATTCGGGCACTGGGCAACTGGCATGTATTTATGACAATTGCACTGACTCAGGGCCATGTAATCACCATTTGTAACCTTCCCAGTTGGCTTCCGACAAGGAAAGTCAGTGGGAGAAGCCAGATTCACTTAATGATCACAAGTGACTCTCAGATTGATCCAACAAAGGCAATTTTTATTCTCTTGTAAGCAGTATAGAAATATACCAAGCTGACAAGTTGCACTGCCATCGTACACAATTGCGGGATATGTTTTCTGAAGAACTCTCTGGTTAGGCTTAATAATTCCAGGAAAACAGCCTGCGCCAATCACACAAGCGCCTTCAGGACAGTTAGTGTAAAGGTTCTGCTTTTCAGCTGACATCTCCAGAAGAAGCTACACACAAGGAGCTTTCTGAGCTACACTGTTCAGATAATGGCAAAGAGCAACTCTGTAAAACTATCTCTTAGCTGTAACCTCCCCAGCAGCTCCCGGTAATTCCAAAGACCATAGCTGGCGTCCATGGTATATTAGTAGGCTCCAATATTGCAAATAAAAAACTGTTACTACAGATCCAAGTTAAGACAACCCACGGAGAGTATTTTTTTTAACTAATGTCTTTACCTGTTGAAGGCTGGCCTTGTTTAACCCAGGTAGCAAACGTCTGATGGAAATTTTTGTTCTGCTGGAATGTTACTGTAGCTGGAGATCCCATTTTGGTGGCCAGCACTACTTTGGCTCCACTGGGCATGGAGCGTGGTAACGGGCCTACTACAACTTTCTGAGGAGTGGAGACTGTGGTCGCAGTATTGCTAGTTGTAGTAGTTGCAGCCGCTCCACACACGATAGGCACCTGCTTCTGTTGTTCCAGTCGTTTCTAAGAGAGTTAAACATCATGATATCACAAAGAATAGCTTTCATTAATCTATGCAACTGTATCATCATTCTTACCCCAGAATACAAAGGTGGGCAACTTTTGTAATTAAGAGATGTACAGGTGAGAGGGACAAAAAAAAGGGCAAGGTCATATCACTTATATGGGCAAAATGTGGTAGGGGTTGTTTTTTTTTGGGGGGGGGGCGGAGGAATCTATTGTTTCTGTTTTGGCAATCATACCAGACATGGTCCCATGAATCAGAGACGGTAGATTTGCAATCTGGCCTAGAAGTTGCCCATTCCATACTATAGATCAGATAAATTAAGGCTGAATTTCATGCACATATTTTGGAACCAAGTACTATTAAATACAGCTGGACAACTATGTAAATATGCAAATACAACTGTATAAATGTGCAAAGGACAGGCTCAATTACATCATCCTTCAGGATATTCCACTAATTTGAGATAAAATATTTTGTAAAGAAAAGGCCAACTATAACGGACGCAGCTAGCCATTACAAACAAAGTTGCCAAGGACTATTAAAATACAGAAGCTGTTATCCACTGAGGTCTTGACCATATGAGACCTGCTATATTATAATTTAGCAGCTAAGAAATTGAACTACAAAGAGCTCTTTGTTGATTGGTAGCATTTCTGTAACTTGGCGCTTTTAAATTTGAATTTTTGTAGCACCACTGAAGAGTGCTTTAGGACGGCATTCATGAAAAGCAATAAATACATCCATAAGTTAATAAATTCTGACCTGACTGAGATCATAGGATGCTTAAGTCATGGTTTGTGTCAAAGCATCCCCAAACCTGGAAAGCAAATTTTCAACAGCAGCTAAGAGTTGTTTGAGTTGGGAATCCCTGGCCAGTATTTGAGAAGCTTCTTCATACAATTCCTGCTTCTCTTACTCTTGTATCCAGTCCTCCCACTCACTACTTGAAAGAAGGAGCACCGGCACAATTGTTTCGTAGCTTTCTAAGAAAGAGTGGATAAGGAAAGACAGGACCTTTGCTGATTTTTTGAGATTCTATATCTGGGGTCTTCTTTTGCATGGACTGGCAGCATCCAGCACGGTTGGCACCTTTTACTTGAGAAGAGAATTCCTCCAGAGAACATCCAATTCACCAGATTCCGTAACATGGCAGCTCTGGATCCAACCCATTGTAATATGCAGTGCTTGGAACACTCTGTGAAGTCTTTATTATGAAGGTGAAAGTAAAATATTTAAGTACTGAATTGAGAGTGGTTTTTTAAAAAAAATATTGGACTCCAATTCTTTTTAAAAAAAAACAAAAAACCCTTATTTGATACATTTTTAAGACAATAGGGCCTTATGTAAGATTTTAATTGGGTAGTATTTTTTATAGTATACTATAGGCGCTTTGGATAAAGCTGCAATTCTAGGTAACTGAGATGACAAGAGACTTTTATTTTGAACATATGGATCCAGAAGAAGTTGACACAACCCTCTGTGATACGAATCCAGTGGATTGGACCCCTCCACTATTAGGCTAGAGAAAACAGCCACAGAGATTACAGAAGGAAGGGTTTAGAAAATGGTGAACACATCCACGAGGGAAAGGCATTCCCCTCTCAGTAGGAAAAACATGGGACGCTCCCTCTTAAAGAAGCCATCACTTCATCTTTAAAGAACATTTCTGGGAATACGCATATATCTGCAGTGACTTCTGAAATGAAATGGGTCCTCTGAGTCTCTTTCAGACAGGATTCAGTCCCAGATACGGAACAGAAATAGGAAAGCTTGTCCCAGTCTGTATGGGACGAAGTTGCATCAATAAACAAACAATAGCCCTGATCCCAACTGGACAAGACCTGGTGTCTACGAAGAAATGGATAGAAAAAAAACAGTTTCAGACCCCACCCTGGCAAGATGAAGTTGCTGTGTATTAGAAAACTAATAATACAGAAATTAGTTCTAGTTGGAGATTGTGCTACCCCAGACAGAGCTGACCTGCAATCCGAGGGGTTTTCGGGACCCCCCAGCTCCTGCTTCAATAGTAGACAATAGCCGGAATGTTTGCAGAATTGTATTTGATGCATCAACTGTGGTTATTCTTGGATCAGGAGGCACAGTGCCTATTTAGTCCTGCCCTCGTCATCATCTACCTGGATTACTGTAATGATTTCTTGATAGGCTGCCGAGGAAGACCATCTGAAAATTCAGGACCTTGATATCTTTGAAACTGCCGGCTCCAGATTAACTCTGTCCACCCAGTATGAGCTGGGAGAGAAGGCTTCCCAGGGTCTCTTTTACAAGGGAGTGCCATCAGCTTTTTCGGTGATGGTATTCCTTGCTTGGAATACCTTGCTCCTCAGGTCAGAACAAGCTACTCTGTTGGATTTCTGAAAAGATTTGAAAACGCAGGTTCTCAGGAAACCACCTGGGGATAATGAGGATTTCTTTTTCTTGGCCGGTGCACTCAGGGGAGGTTTATTTTTGGAGGCAGCCGCTGGCACAAATCTGAAAACTTTTATCTTCCTTACTTTTGTATTATTTTAATGTAATGTACTAATAATTGATCAAGCTGATTTATTGATTTATTATTTAGATGTATTATGATTTATTTTCATGTGGTTGCTTGATGTCAGCCACTGAGAATTAAGTGGCACACAAGCCATAGCAAGAAAGCAAATAAATACATTCACAACACCGATTACGAAGCGATTTTGTAAATATAGACTTCTGAAACTCTGATATATATATTTCTGTGTGTATATGCAAGAATATTCATACTGTCCTGATGTTGAATGGTTTCTGACACCTTAAATCTTTTATTAATAAGAACAGATAGTTGTATTTGTGTTGCTATACTGTAACATTTAACTAAGAAGTTGGTATGAAATAGCATGTCTGCTAGAGAAGAAAAGACTGAACACTTTCCTAGAGTGCTTAAAAGAACTGGTTTTTTTATGTCCTTGTCAGTAAAGCACGTGAAAAGAGGGGGTTCTAATGAATCTTCCTTTTTCTCATTTTGCTATTATTGCTTGTTTTGTTCATGAATGCCAGGAACCTGTGTTCTGTTTCATTTTATATTTTATATATATTTTATATTAATGCACAACCTGAATTGAGTGAACATTTTGCTTGGAATAGCGAGATGGATGCAACATAAAGAATCAATGACGAGTAAGAGGAAAAGCAAGTGTTAATGACAGTTAATTATCAGACAGATGTCAGCCTTGTGTGCACGTCTCATTCACAGCAGATTAATTCTGTATCAGTGGATATATAAATATATCTAACTAAGAATCCCATTTCCACTCCAACATGGAAGTGTTTCTGATCGCTTACTTGGCGGAATGCCAAAAGCTACATTCACCAGACCCTGCCAAATTATATATTCTGTCAACATTTACCTTAATAGCTTTGCAACATAAATTTGCAGAGGCATACAACCCTGCGGAAAAGCCACCATATTCCACACAATGTGTAATATAAGCAAGTACAACAAATGTCAAAAATCTGAAGTTTTAGATTTAGATTCCCACTAGGAAGTTTCATATATTTTTTACTTATAAGAAGATGTTCAAGGAAGACACACTTCCATGCTAATTTGCTAATTCTACATAAATGCAAACTTTAACAGGTGGGACTTCTAAAAGGCTACCCCACCTGTTGGGCAGCCAATCGGTGCTGTTTGAGTTGAGTCTCCATTTGAGCCTTGAACTCCTCTGCCTTCTTCTGTTCACTAACCTTAGCCTGTTGCTCAACTGCCTGGGCCTTTTCCTTCTCCACCCTGCAAAAAAGAAGTATAGAAAATACTGACCATTATAAAGGAATTACAATTTTTAATCAAGAGAACTAATTTCAAAGCTATTAGTATAGTGCATCTAAGTTCCTGGAATTTTCAAATGTCAACATGATCTACGTTATACATTATTCTTCCTTCTGAAATATTTTATGAGTGCCCTTAAACCTGGTCCTCTCCAAGTCTAGAGGAAACTGGGATCAAATAAAAATTTCCTGCTGGAAGATAAAAAAAAAAAAAAGGAACATCTCATTACATTTTCCATATGTAGTCCCCAGTTGCTCTTCTTATGCCATTCCCATGACAAGAGAATTGGGGAATTTCATTTATATCCTTTAGAACCAACTGTTGACCACCTCTGAATTTAATTCAAGACATTGCCTGCAATATCTGATTTGCCTGCTGCATTAGCTGAACTATTTTAATATCCAGATTAAACAGTTTAGCTAGATGAAACAATGAATGATATAACTTTAGTAAGTGAAGTAGGGGCTTAAAGCTCAAAATCTTAAAAAGATCTTAAAAAGCTCAGAAGGTGCCCAAAATAAAGACAGAGGGAGGCAACCCAATGCATCAATTCTGATTAGCACCACAGAATACTGTTATTGTGGTAGGACTTATGGAATGCATTATACAACAAATATGAAAGGTACTTTATTGCCTTGTGCTAAAATAAGCCCAGCAACTCCTAAAAGCAGCACAAGAAATGAAGACAAAGAAATCATAGGATATAAAACTACAAAATGCAATCGTTATTTATTTATTAAATTTATATGCTGCCCATCCCATTAATAAGGCAAACTTTGATCTCATGATAAGATAAACGGAAAGGGTAGGGATACTGAAATTTGACAAGTTTCCACTTTTCAAAATTTGTATTTTCTTGAGTACAAACAGGTTAAAAAAAAGGAAACCTGGAAAAACTAAACAAGATTTTGGACCTGAGTAGAATGACTAGAAAGCTAGGGAAAGAAAGGGTATACAAAAGAAATTCCAATACATAATTTGATAGATTGTAACTATGCAAGAGAATGAATAGAAATGAAGAAATAGGAAACAAAAGGGATTGTACAGTTTTATTAACTGTAATCAGTTTAACAGCCTCAACAGCTTTTTTTTTTTTTTAGCATTACATTCACTGAAATGAAGAAACAATGGTATCAAGAAGGGAATTTTTTTCCCGTTTGTATTTTCTGAACTGCACTTACAGTTCTGTGATTTTTCTGAGGTTTCAGTTTGTTTGTTAAACCAACTGGCATAACTCAAATAAATACATTCAAATATGTACCTCGGTATAGCTAGAACAGGTTTCAGTTGTCACCTTACCTTTCAGAAAATGCTTTTATCTCCCATAATTCCAACTCCTCCTCTGCCACCCAGGTTTCAATTATGACTGGTCCTGTTTGCTTTGGTGTTTCTGGCCTTTTGGGCCTCAAAGCACTCGATCTAAGACCCTTCCTCTGAGGGGTTGGCGTTTCTGACAAAAAAGCAACGCCAATCAATTCTCAGTTAAATATCAGTATGAACATAGGTCATATTCGTCTGTCTAGGTTATTTGTGTATTTTATACACATGTTTACCTTTGGGGGCCTCTGGAACACCAATAGGACAAATAATTTTCCGTATGCAGTACTCTGATCGAATCCCATATGGCCCAACATCTCTCCGTTTGATTATTTCAGTCGTTGTAATTTCCATTTCTGATGTTTCTAGAAATATATTTGAACATTCATTCACCAATGTAAAAAGACATTACCACAAACGTTAGCTGAAGTTCTGGAGTTTTGGTTTAAAAGCAACACATATAGTTTGTTTTAGCATACGTGCAGAACCCCACCCCCAAACCCATGCTGGTATTTCATATTTAACCTCCATTATTAAGAAAAGTTTTAATCAATTGTGCAATATGTCAGGATACTCTTTACAATTTTGTAACTTTAGGCTTAAGTTACTGATGAGGTAAACCTCAAAATGAAAATGAAATGAAGTACAGAAATGTGACTAATATTACATGTAGCCCTCAACTTATAAATTCCTTTAGTGACCATTCAAAGTTACAACAGCACTGAAAAAGTGATTTATGACTGTTTTTCACACTTACGACTGTTACAGCATCCCCATGGTCACGTGATCAAAATTTGGGCCCTTGGCAATGGCATGTATTTATATGACAGTTGCACTGTCCCGAGGTCATGTGATCACCACTTTCCAACAAGCAAGGTCAATGGGGGAAACAAGATTCATTTAATGACCAAATGATTTATTTAATGATTGCGATGATTCACTTAACGACTGTGGCCAAAAGTCATAAAATGAGAATAAATCACTTCACTGCTTTGCTTAGCAACACAAATTTTTGCTCAGTTGTGGTCGTTAAGTCGAGGACTACCTGCACTCTTATATTTATTTGATGAAAATAGCTGCATGTTTTGAACATAAGATCTTTAAGATAAAACGCAGAATAGCCATAATTTTAAACAATAATTAATAATAATTAAAGAGTAACAGAACAGACAAAAAAAGAAAAGGCTACTGCAATTTCTAACTGCAAAACCTTAAGATGAGAAACAGAAATGTGTTTTCTACCAGCCAGAAAATGAGTAACTCATTGACTAATTCAGAACTCTGCCTTCTATAGCCCTTGAACCAACTTCAAAACCCTTTTGTAAAGCAAATAGTTGTGATCTGTGTCAGAAGGAATCTATAGTAGCCTGCTGCATTTGGAGGCAAGAAAACATCTGCACAGAAGTAGGGGAAAAAAAGGGAAATGCATTTTATATTGTCATGCCCAAACAAATTCTGGTCTGGAAAAGTTCAGTGACAATGATCAAGACTCAATCCCAAAACTCCATGATATTCTCCCTCAGTAACTTCTGGCAAATGCTAAGCAGTGCAGGTTTACCAATTAAATGACTATTATATTAAAAATGAATCCAAATTAAGCAGTATTCTCTTGCAAGCAGTCTATACGTTTGGATTAATTTAATTAATTAAATCTTTATGCCACCCACCTCCTCTACAAGGTGACTCTTGGGTAGCTTACAAGTTATCAAACAAGTAAAAATAATAATTAAAACATTAAAAATTATACAGAATAAAATATTATTAAAAACTGTACTGAAACCAAAACTAAAAGAGTTTTAACTGGTTTTGCACTGGTTTTTACATTGTTTTTTTTAAATTATTTTGAGGATTGATTTTTAAACTGATATCTGTCTTGTGTATTCTGAAGCTCTGCAAATCGACAAAGATGCTTATGATATTTCGGACCATAACAAAAAGTTATCATTCAGTTCCAAGATACTGGCTCAACCACATACCCTGGGCCCAAAGCTTGGCCATAAAAACAGGTCTTTAGGGCCTTACAGAGAACCAGTAGGGACAGAGATATCTAATCTCCAGGAAATTATGTTATCCTGAACTCCCAATATTGATGGAATACTAAAGGATTGAAAGACTTAATAAAAAATGAGCCTGACCAGCTAAAAATCAAGTTACAGGTTATATTTATATTCAGATATAATGTCTTAATAAGCAATGCTTTATGGAAATGAGTATCAAGAACTTGGCTCCCAAGTCTGTTAAACCAGCATTATTATAATATTCCAACAGGTAAAATGCAGCTCTCTATAAAAGAACAATGGAAGCCAGTTTGTCATTTTAGTTCATACGAAGTACTTTAACCAGTTCCCCCAATTTAGACCTCACAGAAAAGTCATGGTTAAATGAAATGTGCTGTCTTTTATGCTTGAGTTTGGTTTCTAATACCAGGGAATGCTTTCCTCTGAAACCAATGTCAGCATGCTTTGAATTTTCTGTTCAACAGAATCCAGGTATGATGCAATTCTAGAAAGTGCCAATGGCCGGCATTTCTGGATATCTTCTTTGTAATTAATATCTTCCTCTTGCTATATAAATTGTTTTAGTCTGTGCTTAGTAGTGTGACCATAGTTTCCTGTTAAATCATGGACTGAAATTAGTTTCAGTTTCATTCATATTCATCCAAATATAATATATTGGGAACAAAAAGTGTAATATAAATATAAAGTAACCCAAAACAGAATTCCATAAAAATAATTGATTTCAGAGTTCTAGTTCCCATAATATATTACACATTTTGCAAAACTGTTTAATTAATCCAGATTTCTGAAAGTCAACTCTACCTGTCCGTGTAGTTCCTCCTCCTGGTGGCGGTTTGGCAGCCATGTCATCCCACTTTAGGCATGCCCACAGTAACCTCAACATGAGGCTAACCCCTGCCAAAGATTTTACAGTCTGAAGTCGGTACCTGGGAAAAAACCAAAAAGTAATTCATTGGCTGGCCACCTTCAATATCCTAAAAGAAACAGCTTAAATGCCATAGATCTTCTGAGATAAAAATGTTTTTCTTTCAATCATAGTTAAAAATGGAGTGCACTTTCACATATAGAAGCACACATAGTACTAGCAGTCATTACAGACAGTCCTTGATTTACAAGCATTCGTTTAGTGACCGTTCGAAATTGCAATGGCACTGAGAAAAGTGAAATTTTTCACACTTATGACCGTTGTAGCATCCCCATGGTCACATGATCAAAATTTGGACACTCAGCAACTGGCTCATATTTATAATAGCTGCAGTGTCCCGGGTCATGTGATCCCCTTTTGTGACCTTTGACAAGCAAAGTCAAGGGAGAAGCCAGATCCACTTTGCAACTGTGTTACTAATTTAACAACTGCAGTGATTCACTTAACAAAGGTGGCAAAAAAGTCGTAAAATGGGGCAAAACTCACTTAACAAATTTCTCACTTAGCAACATAAATTTTGGGCTCAATTGTGGTCACAAGTCAAGGACTACCTATAATTCTGTATCATAGCTCAGCACTGGATATCAGAGTTTTCCACCCGTCCTTTTGATTAATCTTAAAATAATAATTTGTTTGCAGTGTTCATTTCTTTAGGCTGCATTCATTCTAAGAGCCTCAAGTTAAAAACAATGGGATTTCAGGATATTTCTACTTTCTAGTTTTTGGTCTCAGTGGGTACTTTTCAGGATATTTAATCCCTACAATTGCATACCCTCTGCAAACTCTCCTTCTTCATTATCACTCCACATATCAGATGCAAAAAACTGCCAAATTTGCATTAGATACAAGGTTCCCTACCCCAATACTGTTCCATATCCTGACCGAGAAGCAGCCAATAAATCTTTCTTTCTAAATACATGTACAAGGAATATTATTCTCCTGTTAAGTACAGGTCCAGTATCTAAGGGACAAAATCATAAGTAATTAAGATTTTTAAGTGATGAAGGGGACTTCCGGTTCCGGTACGCGGCGACGCCGGTCGTGTCTGGAGACTCATCTCCACTCTGGCCGGGTTTTCTTCGCCGGTAGACCCTCTAGTGGGTCGAAAGTCGCCCTGGAGGGGCGACCACCGAGGAGGAGGCTTGCTGGTGGGAGGGTGGCAGCTTCTCCCGTGGCTCCAGCTATTTCCTTAGGGCCGACGGAGCAAAGATCGTCCTGCAAGATGGCCGATTACCCTGCTGCACCAGCCGAAAGTCACAATTACATCTAAGCGTAATAGACCCACCGCGGATGATCCGGGTGAGACCCCTTCTGCTCCTCTCTTCACCCTATTCTGTTTTTTTATTGCCTGTAAAAGCTTTGTTGGAATTATTTCCCTGTCTTGAAAAAGCAGCTTTTGTATGCATGGGAACAAAGGCGCTGAACAAAAGGATAGAACAAAAAATTTTAAAGACTACACTTTATTCTCATTTACTTTGGGGTACATAAAAAACTCTTTTCTGAGCTGTACTATTATTTTATACTGGAAGATTATTTCTTTTTCCACTTTTTCCTTTAAAAGACAGAAAAAAGGGGGGAAAATGGTGTCTGGAAAAGATTTTTTAATCTACTGAGAACATCTAGTGGCGAAAAGTTAACATTGCAACTGCTGATTATTGTTTGGAGATGAGAAGGACTTGACCTTCAAACTATTCTTGAAGAGAAAAGATAAGCTGATGCAGCTGTGGGAATTGTGTGGGTGGATATTTCTTAAGTTTTATTAATTACAGCCTCCACTAAAAAAATAAAGGGATTATCTTCAATTACTATTAAAATGGAGAAACCTTATTCACAATTAAACTTAAACTTATATTGGAAAAGATTTCTACAAACCAAAACATACTAGAAGAGGAATCAATTGAGATCAAAGAGGAATTTATTTTACCTTACAAGCATCACATCTATATCTTTGAGGATCAGAAAAATCAAAGACTGAGATTTGATCCTTTAAAGCAATGAGGCTTTAAGGATAAGAGAAATAGATGTCCAATGCAGAGGTCAGGATGCTTTTTATTGTCTCAAATGATATTACAAGCAACAAAGAGAGACCTATCGGCTGAAAGGGAAGCTTTATTATGGAAACCTGCCTGGCACAAAAAGAAGGCCAGAACAAGACTGAAAAGAGAAATTTAAAATTATATGTAATGGATCAAAGGCACTGTAGAGCTATGGATTGATTTAAGGACTAAGATTTTGAGTTAGAACTAAGAGAAAAATGGGTGATTATTAGAATATATATATTAAATAGATTAAGAATGTATTTTTTGGAATAATAGGTTTATTTGTATGAAAACTATTATGTAATGGAATGAAGAAAATTGAAGAGTGTTTTAGATTTGGATTGACTTAATAATTGAATGTTAATTTAATAAGATGATCTTTTTGTTTGATAATATGAATGTTATTAGGTATGATAATTAATTGGATGAAATTTGAATCTCGTCCAATGGACTGAAATGATTTAAGGTTTGATATTATCTTGTAATCTTAAAGAGATTGATTGATTGATGGATTAGATATGTATAGGATAGACTAATATTTTATTTTAATTAGGAGATATTAGTGGAAGAAGAAATAAACAAGACTTATGATAAAATTAAGGAACTAGAATATACCTGGAAGGGATACCTGAATTGATAATGTGTTTATTTAAAGTTAAATTTGATTACGGTAATTGTAAATTCATAAAGCTCCAAAACAGGTTTAGGATTAATAGAAATTTAAATTAGAAATGACTATTTTAAATATATTAAGCTATTTGAGGGAAATAGAGAAGGAACATTTGATGTATTGATTTGAGTTATTCATATATGGTTTTATTTCTGGAGGTTTGATTACCCCAGCACCACGGTGTGTCTTGAGCACTTTGTTCTAAGAATTAAAAAACCAATGAAATTTGTTTAAAAAAAAAAAGATTTTTAAGTGATGACAATTAAGTACTGGATTATAATACATTCACAACATATGCACAACCAAATCTTCTCCCACTCAGTGTTTCCATTTTTTTAAACATTGTTATAACACTGTACCTCCAAGTGATGCCAAAAGTTGGTCTTGGCGATGGGTAAGGCCAGATGTCCAAAGCAGGCTTAGCAGTATAGTTGAAACAAGGAACTTCTCTAATCCCTCCTCTTCTTGCCAACTTCTTCAAGTCATCGCTGGGTAAAACAAATATGCTCTTTTTGCTGCTTTTAGTAACAAACTTTCTATAAGACGGCAATGCTGTTCCAGAACGAGTTTTTTTAGGTCTTGTAAATTTCATTAGTTTCACTTTGTTCCGTGTGGAATATTCCTTGCTGACTGTCATAGAAGTCAACAATGTTCCACTCGGGGTGGTTAAGGAATCAGTCACTGTCGTCGTAACCACGGTTTTACTATGCTCTTTTACAGAAATAACATCGGTACTACTGTTGGTTGTGGGAGTGGTAAGCTTTGTTACAGTGGTGGTGGTTGTGGTTGTTATAGTGGATATGGAACAATTTTCAGTTGATGACATCACACGTTCTTTATCCTCCTTGACTGCTGAAAGCTCTGACATTTTACAAACAGTTTTTGATTCTGTAGAAATGGTAGACGTGGTGGTCACTTCTGTCACAACTGCTTTCACTGCATTTTCTCCATTGGTGTTTTTAATTCTGTGTGTCTGCAGTCCATTCTGATCAGGAAAGTCGTTACTCAAACTAGATTCTTCGCATGAAATTACAGGCGAGAGGGCAGCTTTCTTAACACACGAAGACTCAATTTCCATGCATTCTGTTTCACTACTTATACTGTTCTCGTTACAGGAATGGACAGCTGTGATGGATGCATCATCAACCGGACTAGATCTTTCAGAAGAACACTGCTTTCTTCCACTATCTTGAGATGTATCCCCCTGAGGTAAAACACCACCTCTAGAATCACAGTTGGGATCCACAGAACTCCCCATAGAAAACTCATTGTCTGAATTTCTTCTCTCATCCACATCTTCCACAGCGATATCTCCATTCATAAATGGTTTTACAGATTCATTAGAGGGAAATGTTTTACCTAGCAGATTGTTTTTATTAATATTATTGACTTTAGAGTCAAGATTACTCTCAGCTTCTGCAAGAGCTTCTCTTTTTAAGCATTCTTCATTTGGTAATACTTTAAAATCAGCATCTTTTCCATTCATCTGATATGTTGCTGACTTTCCTCTGTCCATCTGGACATCATGTTCTCCATTTTTATTGTTGTTTTTATCAGCAATGCTTTTAATCTGATCGATGCACTTGCTTATGGAAGTTGGAGGATCACACTTTGCCTGCTCTAGCTTTTTACCATTTGTTTCAGCAATTTTACAGTGTGTAATTTCATCAATGATGTTTTCTCCTATGATGTCAGGAATCTGGGCTTCAAATGCCTTTTCTGAAATAAGCTCAGTTCGCAATGATTTCAGACCTTCAAGGTCTTGCTTGGGATTTAATGCAATCTTTGGTTCAGATGCATCTTCACTGCTTTTAGGTAGACTCGCATTTATGTTATTTGCTGCATGATGATCCTCTAAATTACAAGCTTCTACAGAATCACAGCCCTGATTTTTAGTTTTCAATGTTTCATTTTCTTTCTTAATGAGAGATGCAGTGTCTTTTTCACAGTTCTGTTCAATTCCTTCTGGCTGTATATTATCTTCACAATTAGGTCCTGTGATTTCCTCTGAGCTTTTTTCATTGTCCTCTAACACACTGCATTTGGTTGATTCTTTATTGTCTATTGCTTGAGAATGTTCCATGGTTGAATTATCATCCTCCTTACTCAGCATTTTATTTTTCTCTGTATCCACTGGTTCAGAAGCACTTCCATGAGCATTTGCTGCTACCAAACATTGAGTATCTGAGCACTGATCGGAAATGAGGTCTGATTCTTCATCTAAAAGTCTATTCAAGCAAGACAAGGATTGGACTGATTCACTGTTTTTATTGAAGTGGATATTGTTAGGTGACAAACAGTCTTTAACAGGATCTTCAGATTGCTTTGTACCTAAACTATGGGCTCTCTTTTCATCTGTTTCTGCCTTAACTAATGGTAGAGCATCTGTATTCCTTTGTGGACTCAGAGATTTACAATCTGAGGAATTGGAAGCAGCTTTAAGTTTAATTCTTTCTAATCGCTGCTTTTCCTCTAGTGTAAATTGTTTTACTCTTCTTTCAAGTAGTCCATCTAATTTTGATGTTTTCACTTTCCTTTTGTAACATGTCCTTAAGTGAAAACCTTCACTAACATTTATTAAATCTGCACTGATTGGAGTTTCTTCACATTTGGGGGAAGTATCCATTTTTACTTCATCTATTTCCATAGGTTCTTCCTTGATGTCTTTATCATTTTCACAGATTCCTTTTTCATCTATAAAGAATAATGTTTAATCAGTAGGACACTTTATTATTTAACACATACTAACAAACCCAAGTCAGAGCTCCCCAACCAGGACAGCTTCCAATTATATAACTTATTCCCATCATTATGTACAGCAGGGGTAGGGAACGATTGCCCCTTTATGACATGTGCCTGGCTCAGGAATTCTGGGAGTCAAAGTCCACAGGTCATAAAGGGGCCATCGTTCCCCACCCTTATGTACAGCATCAACAATAGTCGAACTAGGTAGAGAATCCTGGAAGTCCGAAATCCCCCATTTGGAATGAATTCAGACTGAGGAAGGCTAATCTAAATTGTGACTGATCACATATTCTTTTGCAACAATATATGCAGGCATATGGAATTAATAAAGCACTCTGTTTCTACCATGAATACCGTAATTATTTTCTCTAGATTGTCTTCAAGTAAACATTGCACACATAAACATCTCACTCAATCATGAAAGGTTAGATGTTTATTATTACCTTCCTTTGCATGATCTGGTTTTTCAAAAAGTCCGTCAATTTCAGGCTTTTCTTCATTTAGTTCATTTTCTTCCTTGGTTTGACTTTTCTTTGTGGTCTCAGAATGTTCAGTTTCTTTTTGGTCCTTTTTATGTGGTTCATGGAAGTTTTTTATTCTATTTTTCAAAGAACAGTGCTCTACTTTTACTTTTGCTGGATTTTTCCTTTTATCCAGTTCGTGCTGTTGTTCTGTGATAGCAGCAGTATTGTTCTTTGCTGATAAAAACATATGCAGATACTCATATTATTTTGGTCACTTTGTCAGTATAAGCCTCTAACAGAGGCTTTCAAAAGACTTACTCCAAGCCTAGTACTATATTCAGAAATAGGACTACTACAATTACAGTAGAACAGTTTATTTCTTCTCCTGAAATGCAATTTTCTTTTATAGTAATGTTACTGATCATTTCCCAATAGGATCTTAACACAGGTAATTCATTAAACCTGACTATCAATTTTTTTTTATTTTAATCAAAAACATAGTTATTTCTGTATCAATAACAATTAGAAAATGACATCGTTAACAAGCTTGTTAACAATTTTGTTTGCAAAAAGATTCTGATCTTGTAGAGGCTCTCACTAGGAAAAACAGAGGTGATTTTGTCCCTTTTCCTGCTGCTACAGTACTTTCTTTCCTACCATGCCAAAAGACCCCCTAACCTCCCAGAACAGATTTTCTGATCACATCAGAAAGGGAGAAAATAAATAAAAACTATTTTCATTTATGGAAACAGTCTACTTGTCAGAGTCTGCTCTATATAGCTTTGAATCGATTACACTGGGGTTAGGGTACATTACTAAAATCACAAAATTTCTCTTTAATTACAAAATTTAATGTAGTTAAATTGACCAGCTGTAGAAATTTGACATGAAACCAAATTACTGTAGTTTGCTTCTTCCATTATTTATAAAATTAAGATCCTTATGTGAATAATTAGCAACATTTTATAGCAACACCATATTTAATTGATAGAAACAATTTTACAGATATGTTTTTCTCCTAAAATGCTTGCTAGAAAGAAATTAAAATAATATTACAATATTGCTTGAAAATAAATAGTGAAAATTGGTGTTTGATATTTTAAACTTCACTTCATATTTCAAAATCATAGCTATATGTTGGACTGGTCAGTTATAATAAATGTAATGAAATAATAAAAAAAGATAATGACAATTTCCAGCACTTACCAAGTAGTAACTTTCTATAACTGACATTAGTATCTCCAGGTAATCTGGGTACAAATCTATGAACATGTGTTTTACTAATCCATATCCATCCACCATATCCTGTTACTCTATATTCTTCTCCTTTTTGTTTCCAGACCTATGAAAAAGATGAAATATATTTTCTTAATTTTTATATGAATTTGCAGCCTTACAACACATAAAATATGGTTTTGAAATAAAAGCCACAATTTTCTTTTTTTTCTTAGAAGTTAACGCCTTATCCATTCAAGTTTTAAACAATCTTTTGCTTGGCAATTTAATTTTTACAATGAAAAGTCGCATAGCACTTTAGAAATAATTGGTTAGGAGTGCACATATCCTCCAGAGCAAACTGCCTCTGCCTAAAACAAAAATCCTTTTCATCAGAATGAAAAGATGACAATATTAGTCAGGTTTCTTGAGCATAAAAAACAGCTAGCTTTAGAAAAAAAATAAAACTGTCTTATGTCTACTCTAAGAATTCAGCTAACGCTGAAATGGAAAGTTTATCTAGGTTTGGTGCAAATAGAGGTGCCTTAGTTAACAGCCACTCTTCACTGCCAGAGGTTAGTATACCAGGAGCAGACATATGACTTCAAAAAGGCAGACAAGTAATCTTAAACCCTGATTTCTCTAGTTTCCTTGGGAGTTCAAACAATGCTTAGGTTCTCAACTCTGATTAACTCAAACAGTAATTGGCAAGATATTTAAAACAGAATGTTTGTCTGCTCCTTATTACCTTGCTAAAGGGATTGATCAAGAACATTCTCTCCTAAATTACGTGATTGTTAGCACTGAATACTGTTTTAGTGGTAACAATACATCTATCCCTTGTTTAGCTTGATCATCTAGGTTAGCAATCATTTGCAAATATGACAGCATATAACAGTAATTAAAAATTCATTTCAAGCCAATGCATACATGTGTAATCAAATTTCATCTGCTTGACAACAATGAGTAACACCGGCATACTGCACAACAGAATTTTAACTGAATGAGACCGCACCAGTCAGTGATCTTTGCAGTCTCTCTCTTGCTCTCTCCCCTCTCTCTCTGTGTCACATGTCCCTTTAGTGACGATTCTGCTTAACCTGTCTCTGGAACAGACCATGGTCATTAAACGAGAAGTGCGTCCATGGTACTATATGAACTGCATTCAAGAAGGCAACTAATATAGTTTATGTATTACTTATATTAAAACCAGCATAATAGTTTATTACAAAGAAATCTAAAGCAGTTTACAAATCCTATTCTGGAATTAAACTAAAATAAAAGCTGGAACAAAAACAACCCATTAAAAGCAGCATTATATATGGTAGGGAGAATTAATAACCAGTATATAAGAGGGTTTTAAAAAACATGTCATCATGTTAGGGTCTGGTATATTACAGGGGCTAACCAAAACAAAGTAAGTCTTAATTAAGAAGTCACAAATCACATATACACGATGCTTAAATAAGCAAGTTTACAATTATACAAACCAAGGGAACTGCAATAGAACATGGTGTGTATCAACAGACTATACTGCTAGGGTAAGCACTCCAATGAAGCTGGAAGAGGAACTCTGGGCAGGCCTCTTAGTGAGTTGAGTACTTTTTTCACTATTTTCATTCTTTTGAACTCATACTTGGAATATGAAAATGTATGGCTCTCTGGCTATTCCTGAATTATAATTTCCAGTTTTCCTCCAGCCAAATCTGGAGATTTAACTATCTACCTGTATGTTACTTTTCAATTCTTCCGTTAATTGGCTCCACTGTCAATCTGCCCATATACCCTTTAGACAATATTTTCTCATATTCAGATGGAATCTGCTTTCTGTTAACTGAAATCCATTCTTCTACACATAGAAGGACAGATCTTGATGTCCTTTAAAAACTTATTTCAGGTATCTGCTACTATCATATCCCTTTTCTTCTTTCTCAAGAAGAAAAATTCTAATTTCTTCAATCTCTCTTCACAAGATTTTTTTTTATCCCAGATCATTTTTATTGTCCTTGTTTAAATTTGCTTCAGTTTACTTGATTTTTTTTTTTACTGTGGGATTTCCAGGACTAGGTAAAATAGTAAGGAAAGTGTCTTGAATATGCAGTACAAATATTACTTCAGGTGATTTGGAATGTGTATGTTTATTAATGCAATATTTTGGGCAGTCACTTCACATTTGTTTTCGGTTGTCCGTTTTGTCCACTGGGCCTTATTCTTTGTTTGTTTGATTCACTTCATTATGAACAGCTGCATCCTCTGTCAACTCTTGTTGTGGTGTCACCTTTGTTTGATCTGAGAAACCTTTTGCCCTCTCTTTTCAACTGGGTATACCGACTCATTGCACCCCATTTTCCAAATTTTTAAAATTTAGGGAGCACTACAGAGTTGCACTTCCGAATGCATTTCTGGCGGAAATTCAGACAAGCCTTAGTGATCACAACTGTAGAGTTCTATCTGTTCATGTAAAAGTCACCCAGGATGGTTAACAATCAGCGCTCAGGTCACACACCTTGCAAATACTAGTGGGTTTGGGATATGACCGTCACACGTGAAGGAATGGTCTGTCAGAACCACCTGTTTTCCCCTATTCCCACAAAGTGAGAAATTCAGAGTGTACCGGTTTTCACAAGTTTTGCAAAAGGGGTTCTTGAAAGAAAAAGGGGAGCAATTTTATTCCAAAATTTCCTTTTCCTCTTGCTCAGATTCTGGTTGTTAGAATTCCCGTGGGCTAAGTGAAAAGTCAGTGCGTTTTAATTCTGTGATCTTCTCAGCTAGCTGTTTAACAACCATCTACATACCATGCTTACCAGAGTAAGAGAGAAAAAGATCACACACACTCTTTGGGGGATATAGGTTTGCCATTCCCAGCTGGACTCCTAAGAAATTGACCTCCACTCAGAATTCACTGGGGGAGAAGAAAAAGGGTCCATCTAAGAATTTCCCTTAATTAACTCTAACCACATTCAATATCAAAGATGTTTGATGATCAAATGAGCAAGATTACATCCATAATGGAGTGGGATCTGATTACAGCAGCACTCCAAATTCATTCAGGTCCCTTCTTTTTTTTGTTTATTGTATTACTGTGGTTATTTCAACTATCATTCCATTAATATTCACAGCCTTTTAAATTTACTCAAAGAGCAGTAGCAATCTGCTAAAATAAATTAGTTTAAAAAAAGAAAAGAAAAGTAACGTTATCTAGAAATAATACCTGGTGTTTGATGGGAAACGTATATTTCACCCAAGTTGCTTGTTGCATGGTTTCTTCTTCCTCTTGTTTTCTCTCCTTTTTTTTCACCTTCTCTTTTTCTTCCCTTTCAATCGCTGTCATTCTGCGTAACCTAATCATACGATACATATAAGAGTATTTTAAGGTATGAAGCTGGCCTAGCATTGTCAAATATTCTGGGAGAGATGATTGGAAATGCTTTTATACACACTCAAATATGTTACCTGGTGTGACCCAAGGACTCCCTCCAAATGGGCAGCATAACAACTGGTTTAATTGCACATTCCAATATAGCCAGAGCCAATGCAAATTCTCTAGGTTTGCTGCACATCTGGACAGCTTTGATCCAATTAGATCTGTGATTCGACAAAAATATGAAATACATTAAGTAGGTCGTGTTCATTAAGCCATTTTCAACAGTAAAGCAAAAAGAATAAAATAGCAAGTAACAGTGATGCAAAAAAAAAAAAAAACCCACACAAAAAAAGCAAACATCCTTGAAGTGATGATAACCCTATCTTCCACCTCAATCCTGGGTCTATTGACGTATATCTATAGTATGATAAAATATAAAATCTGGTATTATTTTCATTCAAATCCCTTCTTAATGTCCACCCCTTTGCTATGTTTTTTCTATATCTGTTCTCTTCTTTGCAACAGAAGCAACTACCTACTGCTTTTATGTTTTCCTTATTTTTATTCCTTTGTTTTCCTTGGTTATTTCTCCAGTGTTGAATGTTCAATAGAAGCTCCTCAACTCTGGTGTGTTTTCCCATAATGTAATGCTCACATGCCCAATATATCTATGAAAATCATAGATTTCTTTACCTGTGTGAAGCCCAGTTGGGATGAAGGAATGAGGAAGGGATGTTATTCTCTAGCTGAATTATTGTTAACCTTAGCGTGGATATTGTGAGAACTTTTGACCCATGGACAGAACCATTCCATTTGAACTCTCCGGCAGGACTTAGGCAAAACTTGTGAGAAAGGTGACGTCTTTTGTCATGGTCTTCTCGGTGTTGATGTTTATTCAGAGCAAAAGAATTGGTAGCATATTGATTATGGTAGACACGATACTTCCCTTCTTGACCCAGCTTAAAATAATTGCTGATGCTTCCTTTCATAACTATTTCCTTCTTGGTATTCATTCGGGAAATTTCCCCTTGGGAATTAACCACAAGCACCTTATTGAAGTCAAAACAAAACAAACAAAAGCAACAAACTTAAGAACATTTGTTTTTTAAAATTGAAATCTCAAAGTTTTAAACCAGAGGCAAAATTCTGTAGCCTTTGGAAACTACCATATTAAGAATGAGCAGTAATATTTACTATGGCATGTATTTGACCATATAGGTTTTGCTTCATATAATACTGTATTAGTCTCCTATATACCATGGTAGATATTGCTTTTGAACCAAAAATTAGTTTCTATACACTTTATTGCCAGGTTTTCCATTATCTCTTTTGACAGGAATGTTCTGTTTTTCTTGTTATTCTTTTTATTTTATTTCTCTATTATTTGTAAACACTTAAAAGTCTTTCTGGAATTCAACAATGCAAGTATAGTGGTAATAAATAAACACATGAACAAATTTCAATAATAAGCTAGGCTTGCATTCCATTAACATTTTTGACCAAAAGAACATAATCCTGATGATGATGATCTCTGACAGTAGCACAGAATTTCTGAATTCCAGAACAAATAAACTGAAAGCACGTTTAGGAAAACAAGTATCGTTCCAGATTCAGAAGCACACAAGTATACTACTACTACTACTACTACTACTACTACTACTACTACTACTACTACTACTGATAATAATAATAATAATAATAATAATAATAATAATAAAGATAACAAAATACAAAGATCTACAAATAGAAAGACTGTGGCAAAGGCAAGCAAGGGTAGTACCAATAATAATAGGCACCTTGGGTGCAATCCCAAAACAACTAGAGCACCACTTGAACACCATTGGCATTGACAAATTCGTCATTAGTCAATTGCAAAAGGCAGCCTTATTAAGAACTGCTTCCATCCTGTGACGATATCTGTAATACCATCAAACATCCACATCTGCCTATCCCAGGTCCTTGGTAAGGACTCGATAGGTAGACAGAAATGTCAAATCCAGTCTGAACATCTGGCTGACTATGCGAAGATCAATAACAACAACAACAACAACAACAACACATATGTATATAGATATGTGCATAGATTCTGATGCCATCATTGCTGGCATTTCCATATTTATTTCTGGTTTTGTTTGTAACTATTATTTTGGCACTTCAATGAATCAGAACACTTTTTATTTTTCAACACTAACACAAACCTCTTTGCCTTCTTTAAAAAGTTTATTTGCTTCATGTGCTGCAGCAGCAACCTGCTGAATTTTCAGCTGGCTGAGTTTGCTATCTGGATTTCGTAACCTGGTGACCATTCGCGTTGAACCTGGAGTGCCTATTCCACTGTTTGGAGATTCACTTCTCTCACCATTAGATTTATCGCCTATCAGGAAAAAAAAAAGCTTAAATAGGAACATACAAGTAAGGCAAATGAGCACAGCCATTTTACACTAAAACTAGCACTCAGCATATTCTTCTGATTATTAAGCATTATTTGTACCTGGGTCGTCTGAGTTCTGAGAATCTCCTTCAGTGGTTTCCACTTCATCAGAATTCTTCACAGATTCACTCTGCATAGAATTTGGTTCATTGCTACTGCTGTGTTCTTGGTCCGACAAAAACGCTTCAGCAGATGAATCTATGTTCAGATTAGGAATTGTCTTAGTTGTTTCATCTATCAAAAAAAAGGCAATTTAGGTACATAGTATTTACCTGAAGAATACTTCAATACAGAACATTAACATCTGAAATCAGAAATCTACACAAGTCTTGTAAATTATACGTAATAGATATTTTTAAGCACATAAGGAATAATTATACAGATGTACTGTTTTTGCAAAATTATCTAGGTTTCTTTCAAATTATAATAGTGAAACTACTTCAATGTTATCAGTATATAAAGCTGCAAGAAACCCCTTGTGAGTACTCAACGAAGCGAGTGGTTCTTTGATCTATTGCTTTATATTATATTATTTGTTCTGGTGGGAAGCATTGAACTAGGGTTACAGAAGATTTGAAAGAACACTCCAAAGGAAGCCCTAGAAGTCATGGATAAAAGGGGAGGGAGGAATAAAACAATACTTTCCACAATAAAAAGTGGTTTGTGTTGAACTTGGTGCTTTTAAAAATAAACACCAGAATGGATAAGATTAAAATAGTGTAATAATATTCAGAATTACAAGAGTGCAAATAATGAACAACAAATGGACTACTTTATTATTCATCCCCAGTTTGATTTTGGTATGCCCGTCATACCAAAATCAAACTGTTCATGTGATTATAATATTCACAGAGCTACTTCAAATATATAAAATGATATTAGGAAGACAAAGCTCCTCAACAGATGTATCATGTGAAATTAATATAATTCTTTCCTTTCTGTACATCTGAGTCAACCTTGAGCCAATGAGAATCGAACTGCTGGTAGTCGGCAGAATTAGCCTGCAATACTGCATTCTAACCACTGCTCCACAACGGTTCAATAAATTCTGAACTTAATAACTACTGGTATACAGCGATAAAGAAAACCAAACAGCATTTAACTTTAGGAAACTACTCATTCAACACAAAACACAAAAGAAAACCATCCATGTACCTGAAATAGCCTTAAGATCTTCTGATGCCATATTTTTGTCTGCCTTATTATCATCAGGAATTTCTGAATCACATCCTACTGTGTTCTTCCCTTCAGAAGCATCAGCCTCCACTGCAGCAACATTTGTGATGCTGCTTCCGGGAAGTGATAGTACAGAATTGTTTTCATCGCATGCATCTGCTGATTCTATAGAAAATGCACGATAAAAGTTCATAAGCACTTTTAATATTGATTTACCAGCCATTTTACCTATTTATATCCCACCTTTATTATTTTCATAAATAACTCAAGGTGGTGAATAATGTTAATTGAACTTGAATGGAAAATAAATTTGTAAGAAGCTGCTAGCATCATCTGTCCTGAATAGCATCACTGGAAAATTACACCTGATTCTTCAGTGAAAAAAATAGCTGTATTGATTGTAAAATTTAAATATATATTGTACATGTTAAAAATGTATCAGCAACGCTACTGAAACAAATACATTAACTTAGCAGGTATATCATTATTACCTTCCTTTCTTCCTTTCTCAGAACTTTCCTCTGCTACTATTTCCTTGTTGACTTCCATCTGTTGGTTTGAAAGTTCTTCTTTTCCATTCTCAGTATCTGTGCACTCTTTATTTTCAACCGTAGTTTTTTCTTCATCGGCAACCGAGCTTCTGTCCTCTAATAGCTCTCCTTTTCCGCCTCTGATTGTTTCCAGAATTTCTTCTAAAGCAAACATGGGGTGGGGGGGTGGGAAGATGAATCAAGGCCAACTTTTTCAAGTATAAAAGTACAGTCTATATGTTCTAGTTTTGTAATGCACCATGACACCCTTTCAAGAGGCATAGAAGCGTGGCAGAGCTAGACGTGAAAATGAACTAAGTATAATCGACAGTTGGCAATTATGCAGCACTGTGTACATCATTAAGTTTTTCTACCTTTTTTTTTTAATGGGGTGGCCTTTTCAGAACATTGGGCCCAGTCCTAGGGTGTCTCAATTTATAATTGCAATAGTTTGCAAGCGAAATTCTGGTCCCAATTATGGTCGTGACTCAAGGAGTAACTGTAATTTTCTATATTTATGCATCAATAACAGATACAGTATAACTGAAGAAGAAATAAAGAGTTGTATTCTGACATTCAAGAAATAACTAATACAAATGCAAAAAGAATATAATGTGGGAGATTCAACCTGAAAACTGGAGACAAAGAAGTGGAAACTGTCAGTGGATTTATTTTAGGAGAACAGAATGAAGCAGGGACACTGGATGCACTTCTGTCAAGAAAACCAGCTGAAGATCCCCACTATATGGTTTATTTAATCGAAATAGAGATCTCCAAGTAGATGATGCTGCAACCAAAATGATCACATCTTATGCAGCCAAAGAGGAAAACAGAGGGTTCTCTCATAAAACTTTGGCTGTTCCAAACCGTGACTTTAATCATGGATGACTTGTATCAAAATGGGTTTCAAATTCACCTTGAAACTGTACACGAACACCCAGGAAATTACTAAAGTAAAGATATTCGTCGATTTCAACTTCATTCTTTGTTTAAACTGAATTGAAAACACCTTTTTGGTGATGTGTCTAATACCCTTCTTACTTTTTTTTGGAAGTAGTTACTTTGTGGAGTCCTTATATAGGTTAGGGCGGGGGGTGGTGCGTCCGTTTAACAAAAGTCTTTTTGTTAAGTTTAACGGTTGTCTCTAGGAAAGCTAAAACCATTGGTGAAAGAGATAAAGCAAGATAGCTAAATAAAAGATTTTAATGTAAAGCTAGAAAAAGAAACCAAAGAAAATTACCGGAATGAGCTTTCCAAAGAAATGGAAGATAGAAATGAAAAAGGACATACCAGAGATCTTTTTGTCTTAATAAAGAAAATCCAGACACTATTCACTCTACCTAGAGGAACAAAGAGGCAGTGATGAGAAGGAACTGAAGAATCGGAATCAAATGAAAAATAGATGGAAGGAACAGACTGAGGAATGGTATGACTAGTAATGTTCTCCAACAAGCAGACATTTGAAGCAGAGCCCAGTATACCAGAAGATGAGGATAATATAGACCAGTGGTGGCGAACCTATGGCACGGGTGCCAGAGGCGGCACTCAGAGCCATCTCTGTGGGCACGTGCGCCGCCACCCCAGTCCTAGGCCTTCAGCTAGGTTTTATAAAACCTTTTCGCTTTAGGCCTCCGCTGCTGTGTACAAAAAAACCCGGTTCAATCAACTTTTTAATCCCACCCAGTCTGCTGTTACCACCGCAGCCACGCCCACCCAATGGGCCATACTTACCCGGCACCCGACGATAATAAGTGGGTTTTGGGTTGCAGTTTGGGCACTCAGTCTCTAAAAGGTTCGCCATCACTGATATAGACACTGAAACATCTATCAAAAATGAAAATGCCTGGAATTGATGGCATTGTGTTATCATATCCACAGCAGCAACTGCAAAACTATGTCAAAAAAGTGGGATATCAGTAAATGGCTGAAAGACTGGAAAATGTCAGTGTTCATCCCAGTCTCAAAGAAGGGTGACATATGAGCCTGCTCCAAGCAATGCATAAAAATCCTGATATTAGATGTTGTGAAAAAAATCATATAACTGGATCTAATCATGCAGAGAGAGATGCAGGTGGTTTAGAGTCACATGAGATCACGCTGCAAATGTTCAATAGAACAAGCATGGAAATTTCAAAAGGAAGCATATCTGTAGTTAATCAACTATTGGAAAGCCCTTGATGGTACCAAACATAGAGATATTCTGTAGACTTGTTGAAGAGCAACAAAGATGATTAGGGGACTGGTGGCTAAAACATATAAGGAACGGTTGCTGGAATTGGGGTATGTCTAGTTTAATGAAGAGAAGGACGAGGGGGGACATGATAGCAGTGCTCCAATATCTCGGGGGTTGCCACAAAGAAGAGGGAGTCAAGCTATTCTCCAGAGTACCCGAAGGCAGGACAAGAAGCAACAGATGGAAACTAATCAAGGAGAGAAACAACCTAGAACTAAGGAGAAACTTCCTGACAGTTAGAACAATTAACCAGTGGAACAACCTCCCTCCAAAAGCGGTGAATGCTCCAACACTGGAAGTTTTTAAGAAGAGACTGGACAGCCATTTGTCCGAAATGGTATAGGGTTTCCTGCCTGAGCAGGGGGTTGGACTAGATGACCTTCAAGGTCCCTTCCAACTTTACTATTATTATTATTATTATTATTATTATTATTATTATTATCATCATCATCATCATCATCATCATCATCATTATCATCATCATCATCATCATCATCAAAGACTGGAAAAGGTGTATGGCAGAGTTGTATTCAGTTGCCATTTCTTATGCAATGTATATACAAAAATGATTTTAAGGAACGTAAACAAGTTAGAAACTGGAATATCAATTGACAGTATAACACTGACAATCCTATTAGCCTTTCACAAGGCCCTAAAAACCTGGGTATGTTCTCGAGCTTGGGGTGCTGAACATGTTAAAGTCCCCATTTTATTGCTGTATTGCTAACTAACCAAATGTCTTGGCTACTATTTCTTTTAGATGTTTTTATTGTTTTTTTATTGTTTTAAAATGCTTTTAGTCTTTTAATTGTAATATATTTTTTTGAATTGTAAGCTGCCAAAAAGTCATTAACCGAGATGGGTGGCTATAGAAATTGAATGAATGAATGAATGGATGGATGAACAAGCAAACAAACTTAAAAATGTAAAATCTGCAGATGATGCCATCTACTAGCAGAAAATGAATAGGATAATAAATAATAATCCTACAAGTCAAAGCAGAAAGCAAAAAAGCTAGATGGCCTCTAAACATAGAGAAAATTACAGCAATGACAACAGCTTGATGACAGCAGAATAAAAATTGACAATGAAGAAATCGAATCAATTCAGTAATTTCTTTTCCTTGGTTTCTAAATTAAATGCAGAAGAATATCTACTGAGTTCAGCAACAACAAAAAATAGAAGAAAAGTAGACTCCCTTGAATTACAGTTTGTAGGTGGCTACTATGCATCCCTTGAACACAAATATAATGAGATTTTAGACTGCATCGGGCCAGAAATATCACTGGGAAACTTAGATTACCAAGCTAAATTATTTTATTTTACCAATGTCATGTGATCAGACTCTCAGAAAATTCAATTACGTAATGAATGGTTAAAGGTGCTGGAAAAAGAGAATGGCAATAAACATGCTGGATAGATATGATCAAGCAAGATACTGCTTTAAACCTAGAACAGTTATGTAATGTTTTAAAACATCAGAAAGAACAGCGAAAATTATAAGACCTCAAAGTCAGATGCAATTGAACCGGTGGAAAAAGAAATTCATTCTATGAAATGACAGGAATTTGAACTGACAACATACACAAGGAAATCTCTATCCTAACTGCAAATTAGATGGGATGGTGGGGTTAAATGTACCTTCAGTTAAGAGCTTCCCCAAGAGGGAAGATAATTAATTTAATCCACTCCATTCCCAGTGTGTTTATTTACTGTAATATTTGAAAAACATCAGAACTAAAAGGTCCCTTGAACTATCAAAAAATCTGGTTCAAACAAATAAAAACAAATCTATTGAAGACATACAGTCAGGTCAATAGAAGTAGGTTGGTAATTGCAAAGCAGAAACCAGATAGCGATACCTGTTATAGTTGTTTGATCATATACAGCTAGTAACCAAACAATTTGCAGAAAAATTAATTCTAACAAGACTTCACACAAAGGTGATGATTATTAGCAAATACAAATGTTCCACCTTTCTAACTCACTAACATTTAAAAAAATAAAACAATATGTTAGTCTGAAAAACTAAGTTAACCAGTGGCTAGAAATATGATACCAGAGTCATTCTTTGAATGGCACATTACAATAAACAGTATCCAAATATAAAAGGGAGACCAATCAAAACATGCCTTGAAGAACCCCATCAGAAAGATCTCCTAACATTTACAGGTGGTCCTCGACTTACGATCATTCGTTCAGTGACTGTTCAGAGTTACAACAATGCTGAATGGAAGTTATGGCCACTGCAGTGTTTCCCCTCCACTACCACAGTCATATGATTGCAATCCGGGCATATGGAAATGTACAACTGGCTGTCAAGTGTTTTGCAATTATGTTATTGCCATCTGCAATCTTTCCCTGCCGGCTTCCCCAGAGACAATGGCCATTAATGATATGAGGTTGTATACACTCTCTATTGAATTATAACGCCAACATGTATATCATACCTATGCCACAGAAAGATCCCCCCCCCCAATTATTTTCATTCAGAGTATTCTGCATTTACAAAACAAAAAAATCACTATGCACTTTGGTTGTATTTAGCAAGATACAATTAGCTGCCATTTTGTTCACTTCATCCCATGAATGTGGAAATAAGCCAGACAGACATAATGAACCAGTTTCCTATGTATTATTAGTAAAACAATGGTTCAAAAGATTGCAAATAGACCTGGCTCACTTAAAAGTTATTAACTATATTTCCTGTTTATACATAATGGAAAGCTAAGATTAACTGTGGCTTCTTGGTTTTTCATCAACAGAGTATAAGGGAAACAGCGGAAAAAGGACTATATCCAGACAAATGCCATTCTAGTGTATTCGTAGAATAATCCTAGACTAACAAATTTTATATTAGTAATAGAACATTATATATAAGTCGTCTCTACGTCACTTAATGCAAAATTAACAGACAGAACCAAAAATTTTGAAACCCAAAAAATTTTTTTTTTAGTTCTTTTATACTTAGTGATAAACTTCCTCTATATACTATCGGGTTTTAATCCTGAGACCATTACCTTTGACTAGCACATTCTATTAAAGGAACAATCCTTTTGCAAGCTACAGGTCATTTCATCATATAAAGTCTATTTATGTCATCCCTTAAAATTCTACAATGACACTTATATTTAATGGCATCTTCTCAAATGGATTCCATTGTCATTGAAAGCTGCTATCAGAAAATTATCTTTTCCGAATATAAACCAAACAGAATTTGATCTTCATTTTAACAAATAATGTCCCTTTTCTTTCTCTCTCAAATGGAATAATCATCATCAAATACTTAAGCAACATTTATTGCCTGTCTAATTCATTCTGTAGATGAAATCCTTTGCTTTAAGTTAGTTCACTACAACTTGCTTATCCTAGCTGCTTTTGCACTTTTTTGAGTATTCAGGGATCCAACAATTATTAGAATTTGCAAATAAATACTGCTTCCTCGAATATTTTGAGGACCCACTCTCCAATTGGCTGTCTTTTTATCCTACCCTCTTGCATTAATGCCGTTTTTCTCACAATTTAATTTTTTGGGAATATGAGTCAACACAACCAAAATGTGTTTTATCAGTAATTAAAAATATAAGATTAATTGGTTCTTACCATTTGCTGCTGTAAGAAAAGACTTGTTGGTGCCCCGTGCTTTATTAGTAAGGTCTTCTGTTATGTCCATGTGCCCATGAATTTCTTCACGCATTTCTTCCAGAGTTTTGCAGATATCAGCTTCCCAGTAATCTTTGTCTAGGCATTCAGTTAATTCTGCCAGCTGGACTTTTGTGCTATAGTACCAGATTCTCTTATGCTTTTCACATTCTGAGTCTTCCTCTCTATGATAGTATGAGAATAATTGTTTATGAGATACGAGGAATGAATATATGTATATGTGTGTGTGCGTGTGTGTGTAAGAGAGAGAGAGAGAGATAAAAAAGAAGGAAAACATTAAAAATTATCCAACACTTGGGAATTGTTTTTTCCTATTCGTGTCAACATAGCAATGAACAAAAATAATAAAGGTATTCCAAACAGCATTATGTACAAATTAATCTATATAAATAAAAATGTAAATGTTCGTTTGTTCAAAATCTTAAATCTCCAAAAGTTCTTCACCGATTGCTTTGAAATTTTGACACGTTGCATTCGAATACGCGCATGTTTTTATATACCTACTATTATATAGATGTCACACCTGTGACAGGTAAAAACATGCTTTTTTTGAAAAACAGCGCTATCTGTTGGACGTAAAAGCAACACACGCTAGCATTGTGAAATTAAACATATTACAAACGTGCGCTTTCTCTTTTCTTTCTTTTCCATTTAACCAGACTGAGCCACAGCAACGCGTGGCCGGGTACAGCTAGTATCTGAATATAGATGAGGTCACTTCAATTACAATGTAATAAAGTAGTCCTCAACTTACAACAGCAAAAGTTACAATGGCACTGAAAAAAGTGACATGACAATTTTTTACACTTACGACCATTGCAGCATCCCCATGGCCAGGTGATTTACTTTCGGATGCTTGACAACTGATTCATATTTATGACGGGTGCAGTGTCCCGGGGTCACTGTGACTTTCTGACAAGCAAAGTCAATGGGGAAGCCAGATTCCCTTAGCAACCGTGTTACTAATTTAACAACTGCAGTGATTCATTTAACAAATGCGGCAAGAAAAGTCGTAAAGTGGGGCATAACTCACTTAGCAAATTTCTCACTTAGCAACATAAATTCTGGGCTCAATTGTGGTTGTTAAGTTGAGAACTACCTTTATTCTGTTCTTTTACAGATATCATCAAAATATACCCAGTAACATTCTGCAGAGAATGAAATAGTTTACTAACAGGGCAAAGAAGGATCTTAGAATCAAAATGAAATGGAGCCATCGCTCTTATGTAAAACTAGACAACCTGTGCCCCCTTGGGTTATCATTGCAGAGGTATTTCCTTACCAGATTCCTCAACTATGGCAGAGCTTCTAAGGTACTTCCTTCACTGGAAAAGTTCCCCCAAATTCAGGGAGATATTCAGAAATGTATTTGCCTTGAAAATAGTCCATGTCAAACGGTATAATAGTCTCAAATATCAAGAGTTGACCACAGGAAATGTTTTATGACAATTCATAATATGTCCTAAAATGTTTTCTAATAATGTTTATGTCCTAAAATGTTTTATAAAATTTGCCACATTTCAATTCCATTGGAGTCACAGTTTTTGATGTGTTCTGTAAGTTAACCCATTTAAAATACCTTGACTGAAAAAGTTTTGCCAACGCCTACATGTAAGGCCACATGGTGAGAGAGCTTGTGTCTTTCAAGATCAATATAAAGTTTTTATGACCCTGGCTGTTGAGCAGACAACCTGATGTATCTTTCCCCAAAGCATCTCTCAACGTATCACTGCCCAGAGTTAATTTTTGTGACATGGACAGCCATATAAATTTGATAAATACATAAAATAAAATTTTAATTTTTGTTCTGAATAAAATAAAAAAATATTTTAAAAAAATTAAAATCTTGTTTTTTATTTTGATAGAGCTGAGTTAAAGGGAGAAGTCTTCAATAGAAAGACCAAGAACTCTTCATGTGGACAAAACTAGGCAAATGTCAAGATGTACTGGTCACACCTAATCAATTGTCTTTCATTGGAACCCTTGAACGAGGTGGTCTTTAACAGGTGTGAGAACCAGAAATGTACGTAATAGTCTTGTCTCACCATTGATTTATATACATAAGATTTTAACTATGTTGGCTGTTTGAATTCTAACTCTTAAATACTGTATTCCACCATAGAATTTACTTTTTAACAGCAACTGCACATTGGCTTGATAAGTTATACAGAATACAAAAGAGTTGAAAGGGCCCTGGAGGTCTTCAAGTCCAACCCTCAGCTCAAGCAGAAGATCCTATAACAGTGATGGCGAACCTTTTAGAGACCGAGTGCCCAAACTGCAACCCAAAACCCACTTATGCATCGTTGGGTGCCGGCTGGGTGTGGCCCATTGGCTGGGTGTGGCCAATTGGAGGGTGGCCCATTGGGTGGGCGTGACTGCGGTGGTAACGGCAGACTGGGTGGGACTAAAAAGTTCAATCAATCAATTCCAACTTTGCAAGATCTTTTTTTTCCCCCCGAGCAGTTGAAATTGACTGATTGATTGAACCTTTTTTTTTGCACATGGCAGCGGAGGCCTAAAGCGAAAAGGTTTTATAAAACCCAGCTGAAGGCCTAGGACTGGGGCGATGGCGCGCGTGCCCACAGAGAGGGCTCTGAGTGCCACTTCTGGCACCCATGCCATAGGTTCACCACCACTGTCCTATAACATTCTGGACAAATGACTATCCAATCTCTTCTTTAAAATCTCCAGTGATGGAGCACCCACAACTTCTGGAGGCAACTTGTTCCCCTAGTTCAGGGGTCCATTCCATTGATTAATTGTTCTCACTGACAGGAAATAAGCTCTTTAGTTCTAAGTTGGATCTCTCTTTGTTAAGCTTCCATCTGTTATGTCTTATCTTGTCCTCAGATACTTTGGAGAATAGGTTGATCCCCTCCTCTCTGTGAGAACCCCTCAAATATTGAAAGACTGTTACCATGTCAATCCTAGTCCTTTTTTTTCGTTAGACTAGATATTCCCAGTTTCTGGGAACTGATTATTGTACAGTTAATCTCCAGTTCTCTAATTATCTTTGTTGCTCTTCTCTGCACTCTTTCTAGAGCAGACATGTCAAACTCACGACGTCACATGACATCGTGCAACGTATGGGGACAGTTTTGCCGGCAATGGGGTGGGCGCGGCTTCCGGATGATGCGTCTGGCCCATGGGCTGGCAGTTTGACACCCCTGTTCTAGAGTCTCAACATTTTTTTTTATATCGTGGTGACCAAAACTGACATAGTATTCCAAGTGTAGTCTTACCAGTGCAGTATAAATTGGTACTAACACTTCATGTGATCTTGATACTATGCCTCTGTTAAGGCAGTGTAGGCATTGGCCTTTTTGGCAGCTGTGGCACACTGATGGCTCATTTTGGTTATCTAGGGTTATTAATGTCATTGCCATTAATATAGGTATCATACTAATCTGTGCCTGAAGTGCTTTTTAGTTTTCTGTTACACAGCCTTAATCCCTTTTCATTATGTGGATTCTTATATCAACATACAACATTGAGTTTTAATTAACATACCTGCTACTTTTGCAATGAAGTTCTACAGGAAACAAAAAATGACACTGATATTTAAGCCTAATGTTTGTATCTTTTAAAGTTAAGGCATACTGGGAAATATCCTTCACAGTAGGAAAAAGGTGATACCAGGTCTTATTTTATTTTTGCCTCCAAAAGAGGCACTAGGTCTTACTTTCGGGGGATGTCTTACTCACCTCCGGCACTGACAGCCCTGCCAGCAGGTCCACTTCTTCTGGGGCCGAAGGAGTAGCTGCATTCTGGCCTGCATTTTGCAGACAGGCTTTTCCAGAAGGCTTATGCAGCCGAGTACCAACCTATGGATTGAATCCATAGCTCAGTCCTCGGCTGCAGAGGTCTTGCACAACCGAGCTATGGATTGAATCCATAGCTTGGTTCTTGGCTGCACAGGCCTTCCGGAAAGGCCTGTGACTGAGAAATGCAGACCTGGCTGCAGAAGACATCGCAGAAGAAGTGGGCTGGCGAGGAGAGGCTTGGCTGTAAGGTAAGTATGTGCGGGGCACATGGGGCACATCCACACCCCTACCCCCACACCAGCTTGATTTTTAAGTGTGTGTCTCGCCCCAAAACTAGGGCTTATTTGGGGGGTAGGGCTTATATTAGGCCCACTCCAAAAAATCAAGCTAGGGCTTATTTTTGGAGTAGGCCTTACTTTCGAGAAAACATGGTAGTGTGGCCTTCAAGTTAGCACTTCAACCTTACACATTAGCTTTCACTGAACAAGCACATAAAGACACATACTATTTTAGGCACACATACAGTTTTATAAATTACAGTTCTGAAGATGAATTATACCACCATATTTATTTATTTATTTATTTATTATTTCAATTTATATCCCGCCCTTCTCCCGAAGGACTCAGGGCGGCTCACAACATTATTAAAACAAAGAAAGACCCACACACCCCACCGAATAAAACCAAATTAAAACCAAAATTTTTATGTTGTGATAATTAAAATTTCTAAAAAACCCAGTTTAAAAATCCTCCCTAGGCCA
>NW_015386491.1:207741-235082 GCF_001527695.2 Protobothrops mucrosquamatus | reverse complement strand
GCTGTTGATACATAGCAGGGAGCCAGGTATATAATCAACAAGCCCACTTGCACCCCTTGCCCCCACTTCACAAAGAGCGACTCCACGCCGTCTATCTGAGGCACAGTGGTCTCCCTTGGACAAAGGCTCTCCCTTATAATGACCGCTACCCCTCCGCCCCTACCCCGGGTCCTTGGCTGATGGAATGCCTGAAAACCTGCACACATGTAACTATTTTATAGTTACATCAATTTAGTTTGTTTTTGGTGAGTTACATTCTGTACCAAATCAAAATTTTGGAAATATCCATTATCGATGTTCATTTAAGATTTTATTTGACCATAAATTTCAGTTAATGTATTTCAACAATAAATATATAAAATTGTCTTCCTACAATAAAATAAGAAGGACTGGGGTGGCATAATAGCAGTCTTCCAATGTCTAAGGGGCTGCCACAAAGAAGAGGGGATCAACCTATTCTCCAAAGCACCTGAAGGCAAGACAAGAAACAATGGATGGAAACTATTCAAGGAGAGAAGCCAGCTAGAACTAAGGAGGAATTTTTTTTAACAGTGAGAACAATTTCTACAAAAATAGGCGGAGTGCTGGGTACAAATGTCCTAAATATGGGAAGGAAGTAGCAGTGAGACAAAAATAACACTAGAACCATCAGACCAGCTACTCAAAGTGTGTTCTGAGGTCCCCTGAGGGTTTACCAAGACCGAGTGCTTTGCCAAACCAAAATTATTTGCTAGATATTGGAAGATATTTGCAAAAAATATAAAACAGTGTCACTCTTCTCATTATGTTTTGATTGTTAAAAATACAGGGTTTTTTCATGAAAAATATTTCATTTATGTTAATATCTAAAGGGTTTAATATTATTTTTACATGACTCAATAAATTAAATATTTTAAAAATGCATCAATTTTAAATATAATAACAACAATAATAAAAAAGTTGGAAGGGACCTTGGAGGTCTTCTAGTCCAACCCCCTGCTCAGGCAGGAAACCCTATACCATTTCAGACAAATGGTTGTCCAGTCTCTTCTTAAAAACTTCCAGTGTTGGGGCATTCACAGCTTCTGAAGGCAGGTTGTTCCACTGATTAATTGTTCTAACCGTCAGAAAATTTCTCCTTAGTTCTAGGTTTAATATGATAAATTTATCATATTAATATGATAAATATTGATAAATATAAAACACACACACAGAGAAATTCTTTCAGGGTTCTGCATAATTTTTAAAAGTAAGAAGAGGCCTGACAGCAAAAACTTAAGAAACACTGCATTAGACTAGACTGGCTAAGCTCTTCTCTCCAGAAGATGAAGAAAGACCAGACAGACATACCAGCAGTATTTGTGAACAAAAAACCCTGGCTTTTTCATGAGGAGGCTACCTGTTAACTAATCCACACAGCCTGCACTTTTTCAGCTTTCAGTTATCATAACTGCTAATGTTTAATAGATTTTCCAAACAAAACTTTTCACAAAAGGAAGAGGTATGGTTTGTCAAGAATATCAAATCAGTCTAACTGCTGGCCTGCAGGCCGGATGCATCATGACGAAACTGCGCCCACCCCATTGCCGGCAATGGCAAAAAAGTCACGATATGTCGCGATACGTCACATGACGTTGTGAGTTTGACACCCCTAGTCTAAGGAATCTTCTTCCTGTCAAACAAGTGAACACTTAGAAAGCAAGAACTGAAAATAATTGAAAATTCTCAGTTTAAGAAGAATATACTCAATCAGTGCTTTCCTAGTTCGATGAATTTGGTTTAGCATTCTACATGAACATGATCAATGTAAATTGTAGACAAAAAATATATGGCTTTCTCTCTTCACAAATAGCACATTAGTTCATTTGGTTTAAATACACTCCTTTATGAACAGAAATATTGACCGCCATCTTAGTTACAAATAAAACCCAAAGGAAACTAAAACATTGACAATATGTCAATATCCTCTCATGATGTACTTTGGATTTGTACCAGTGCCTTGAAGGTTGGCAAACAATACTAAAGTATAATGTAGTTTGTTTTGGGACAAGCATAATGATAACATCACCTATTATGGCTTCGCAATATGTCTAAACCAGGTCACTTTGGTTTGTCTAATAAATCATAATGTAGCATTATGTATGATTAGACCAGTGACTCATTAGAATGTCAACACTTGATTCTTCAGCAATGTTCTAGTCTTTGGAATCTTTGGAAGCAAATTACATGTTATTATTTTTTAATCTGGAACACTCTTATGCCTAATGCAGTACAAAACCTATTTCTTTTTGTCATAATAGCCCTGTGAAGTAGACTGGGCTGAGAATAGGTGGCCCAGAATAATCCAGTGTGTTTCCAGGGATGAAAGAGGGAGTCTCCTTGTTCTGATTTCAACACTTCAACCATTACACCATACTGACTGTCAAATAAGAAGATGTATTTGTGGTTGTTCAGAGCCCTCATTTCAAGCTTCTACCAGACCTCCACAAAAAATAAAACTGCACTTCAGGTTCATCGTTGTCATCATCATCCTATAACTGCTTGCTGCATTTTAAATTATATGAATTTGTTACCTGGGTTTTCATATAAAAACTGCAAGTAAGATGAAAAATGTCAAACTGCCACTTTGAAGAAGCAAGTAAAATATTCATTTCAGAGACACAGGATGTAAATAATACTATAAATTGCTTTCTTAAATTTAAAAAATCCTTAAGAGCACCACTAACACAAAAAGGAAAAAGAAACTAATTTTTCTAAGCTCAGATAACACGTTTTAAAACTGCAAAATAAGCGTCTGGCGTTTTTCAGCTACAATTACTACAATCCCTCCCTCCCTCCCTCCCAATAATATGGAAATTTTGTTTAATCTTATAAGAAAATATAATACATGAGGCCTGAAGCCATGTTATATAAATAAAAATATATCAACTGCCTTTTATTAAAAAGATGTATAATACTGATATGGCTAGAATATGTACTTACATAACAATCCTCCTGTTCAGGAACCAGTATTTCCGCCTGTTTCTATCATATCCAATAGGTTCATGTCGAATATATGGTTTATTTTTTTGGATTTCAGCAATACAGTCTGTTACACCAGGCACCTTGTGCGCTACACAAACTTCACACTGCCATTCATCCTCTGGGACCTCTTCAAGAGGCGGTTTCACACACTCTAAGTGGTAGACAGCTGAGCAAGTTTCACAGCACAGCAAGTCCCCCAGTTTGTGACAAACTCTACAATGGTCGTCATACTGTATAACGCCTTCAGACATTAACTCCTCCCGTGCAATGTTTGTTGTCAGAAACTGATCCACTAAAAATTGCAGAACTTGAATTTTATTTTTAACTGGTCCATAAGGGTAGTCCTCTGCCTCTTGAAAAGGAAGAACATGATGATACTCCTTGTCACTCTCACAGTATACCCGCAAAACCTCCGGCCAAGTCATCCCATCTATAAAATATAATGTGGAATTAACGCTATCTTTGAGGTCAGCAGGTCCAAAGGTAGTATTTGAAGTGTCCTCTTCACGTAAAACTGCTTTTAAAAGCACTATGTGCATCTCAGCCATCAGTGTACACTGTTCTTGGCTTACTAGAGCAGCACAGAAGTCTTCAAAACGAAAAGGGGACAGGCGTAAAACAGTGCCAAAGTTCCGCAGTACCTCATAGATGGCAATAACATTCATTATATGCTCATTAGGCACCATTAAGTCCCCTGAGGATTTGGGCAAGTCAAGAAAAGGGATGTCTTTTTCTTCCAGGATTGGAGAACGAGGTCGATGTATTCTCTGTCGCCTTCTACCTACAAATGAACAACAAATAAGTTAAGAAGGTGATAATAGTGAGCAAAAGCAGAAATATCCCCACTGACAATCTTGACTGAATTTTCACTTGTTATAATATTTGTAGTCCTCAACTTACCCGTTCATTTAGTGACCATTCAAAGTTACAATGGCACTGAAAAAAGTGACTTACAATCGTTTTTCAGTGTTACGACCTTTGGAGAATCCCCATGATCTTGTAATCAAACTTCAGATGCTTGGCAACTGGTTCACACTTGTGACGGTTGCAGTGTCCCAAGGTCATGTGATCACTTTTTGCAACCTTTTGACAAGCAAAATCAACGGGGAAGCCAGATTCACTTAACAACCAGGTTACTAGCTTATCAACTGCAGTGATTCACTTAACAACTGTGGCAAGAAAGGTCGTAAAGTGAGGCAAAACTCATTTAACAAATGCCTCTCTTGACAACAGAAACGTTGGGCTCAATTGTGGTCGTAAGTCGAGGACTACCTGTATCTAAAACAACAGATATTTAATCAAACTTCATGAGCAGGCAAAACATTTCTGCCTTTGGTTGTTTACTCTCTGCAAAAAAAAATATCATGATATAATTAGCTAAGATCTGTTGCTTCATTCTAGAATTCTAGAAAAATCTATCTGGAAAATTAATGTATCTTAATTCAGGAACCAGACAAATATGAAATATCTTTATATTCTAAGGGGAATGTCTACAGACTTAGACAAAGCTTATTATGCAAAATCAAATATAGTAATAAAAGTATGCAAACATTATTTTTACTGATATCTCTACTCTTGCTAATTTGATTTTCTTCAGAACTGAAGAAACTTCTTGGATGAAAAGCGAAATGTCTTCCAGGAAAAACAAAGCCCAGTTGCCTTCTAAAAAAGCACCTTTGGAACAACCATGACCTAAATGACTGAGAATCTTCATAGACCTTTAACTATGCACTATACTCAAGGAAGTTTGCACTATAATTTGCAAATTACTGGTCCATGTTTGGACTTGGGGATTCTCATTCCAAATCAGAGAACTGTCATGCATCATTCTTTCTCCTTCTGAAGGCTCCTTCAGAGAAGGAAATGTAACCTCCCTGTTCAAAAATGCCAATTAAGACTAATGAGATTTGAATATCTCAATAATCATTCTAGACCTGTATGTTCCCAAAGCATATGAACAGATATACAGTCCTGCTGATCCTACTTTCAAATAAAGGTAGGACTGAGCTAGACTGTTTTTATTTTTTTCATATCCTTCCCTCTACTGTTGCACAAGTAGTTCAAATGAAGGGAGCAAGGGTGAAATAAACAATTGTTCTGTTTCTTTGGCAGAGGTCAGGCTCAAGTTGCTGTCTGCTCTTTTACCGGGGAGGAAGATGCTTGTCACTTTTCTTTCTCTTTCATGTGAGATTGGGGAATGGGGGAACTTTTTGCTGGTCTACTGTTGCTTCATAACCATGGCAATTTCCAGGCTTATAGACTTCAAATCCCAGTGGAATGTCAAATTCTATATTAAACTTTAAGTTTGTGAACACAAATGAGAATTCTGAGGAGTTGAAGTCCACAGACCTAGAAGTGGTCAAGTTTGGGAAAGCCAAATAGTTGCATAACGAAGGGAAAATGGACAAACACTGCCACTTCCTTTTGTCTCACCTGAATGGTGCACTCATTCCAACTCTGGAGATGATTGTTGTAGTTGGTAAATCACTATCTAAGGTTGGATATGTTTTGTAGTTCAACTTTGGTTTATTCAAACAAATAATGGTTAAACATACCATGATTCAGGATGAGGGAGTCTACTCTTCTAAATAAAAAAAAACTGGCTGCAATATTTATTTTGCTACTCAGAGCAAAACACTACTAGCACACAATTAACTGTTTCTGAGTAGCTTGACAAATAAGACAATTAATCTGTTGGGATAGCTGCAAGTTGCACTCAAATCTCCATCCCCAACTGAAGATATTTACTGCAGTGTGTGTGTGTGTGTGTGTGTGTGTGTGTGTGTGTAAAAAATCCTAACATAGAACATCGTTAAGAATGCTTGGGAGCCTGCAAGAAAGGGAAAGTATATGTTTCATAATGAATGAAAGGGCTAAACTGTATGTCCAAATGTATCAATGGGTGTCATCTAGGCTGCTATAGTGCACATTAAAGGAAGAATCCACAGGCTGGTGATAATTGCATATTATGCTCCAGTAGACATTGATCTGAACCAGAGATGAGTTTGGAGAAAAATTACGCAACATTCTGAATGACTACAATCCAGAACAAAAATGTATTCCTTCTAGGTAACATGAATGGATTGGTGGGAACAAGACAGATGAGTACTGGAAAAAAAATGACTGGACCATTCAAGGAATAAGAATGGATGAGACTAGTGATATACCTCTTTAGAAAAAGCTGTTTCATTTACAGCATTTAAGTTCAAGTCTATCCATATGTATGTATGTACATACGGATAGACCTCAAGGTAAGACAGTAATTGGGACTGGAATTTCTGCCAATAAGTGATGTAGTTGTAAAGCATATCATACAACCACATCACTTAGCACAGTCAATCCTCATTATTGTTGTTAGCCGAAGGACCATGCTGATCCAAGCCATTCCTAGCTTTGTTGCTCCCAGTCTGAGCCTCAGTAAGATAAGTGATTGCTTCCTCTTCAACCTGCCTCCCCTCCTACGCTTATCTCCCCCTCCATCTCTGTACTTCTGGCTGCCACTACTACTGAAGTGTGCTGGCTTGCAGGGTGGATAGAAGGGCAGAGATGGGAGGAAGATGATGATTGGAGGAAGCTGAAGTGTCCCTGTGGTTGCAAATATGGGTGGGCTGCCAAGTGCCCAAATTTTGATCATGTGACCATGGGGGTGCTGCCACAGTCTTAATTTTGGCAATTGAGCATAAATACCATTCACTCAGCACAGTTATAGCTTTGAGTTGTTGGAACAAATTGTTGTTAAGCAAGGACTTCCTGTATATCCAATGGAACACAAGTCCAAAAGTATGACCCATTTGATTGTGTTAAAGGACTAAGAGAAATATGAAAGATTAAAATGATGAAAGGTTTTGAATGTTGAACAGACCAATTTTTGGTAGTGTCAAGGGTTGCCCTTGGGAAAAATTGACATTGAAAGAAAAAAATTAAAAGAAATGAGAATGAAAACAGAATAACTGCGGAAAGAAAAAGTACAATCCTGTATGAAAAGATACTGGGACTCACATTAATCTCCCAATGTTGCAAGTAGTTTAAGTGGATGTTAGATAAGTAGTCATAAATGGAAAGTGGATAAGTAGTCATAAATGTTGAGAGAATATCAACAAATTGCATGGCTGCAAGTGTAGACTGTAAGGGAAGAAATGGTTAAATGCATATGCAGTTTGACTACAAAGTGGCAGTTGCTTGACAATTGGAAAATACCCAGGGCAACAGTTGATATAAAAGGAAAGATAGCAAGAGTAAAAATAAATATTTAGGTGGATTAGTTTCAGAAGGTGTCAAAATTCTGAATGAAAAGATATGATACATGAGACTGAAAAAACTTTTGAGCTGTATAAGGTAGTTTTCTGCAGAACAAGGAGTTATGTACCAAGTTTTTGCTCTTTAGCAGGTGATTGAAAAATGTGTACATTCATGTGAGAAAGATTGTGTTAAATGTATTAATTTAGAGAAAGCACCAATTTTTCTCAACTTTTTTTACCCTGGAGGGGTAAATTTTCAGGTTTCAGGAACCCCTACATAAAAATGCCAAAAAAATACAAACACAATACAATTCACATTTAACTTACACAATCCTTGTTTTACAATGGCACTTAACAGCAAAGTAGCAATACGAGCAGTTAAGAAACAATTTATAAAAATCCTCACCACTGCAAGCACTAGCACTGCAAGGTGTACAAAGCAAACAAACGAACAAAAACTTTAATTATGATCTCTCATAGAACCCCCATGTATGTGTGAAACCAATACATTGCTTAGGACAGAGGTCCCCAACCTTTTGGGCACCAGGGACCGGTTCCGTGGAGAAAGGTTTTTCCACGGACCGGAAGTGTATGGTTTTGTGTGCTGCCTACATCCATGAATGGGGCTTTGCTTGTTTGTGCGGACCGGCTGCTGGCATGCCACAGCCCGGTTCCGGTCCACGGACCGGGGGTTGGCGACCCCTGGCTTAGGAAATATTAAGCTATAAGTAAGACAAGACAGTGTGGTGTCCATTTGATTATTTATGGTAACTCTGGATAAATGTACTTGGAATGTCTGTCCAAAGAAAGAAAATGTCTATATATAAGACTGCTTCTGCTAAGTGAGAGCTGGGTATATTAGGAGAAACCAAAACTGACTACAGTCTAAAAGGGATATTTTGGGTACTTAAGAAGTGATTGTTGCTCACTTTTTCAAGATGAAATGTGAATGGATGCAAACTGGATTAAAAAAAGTGATTGGCATGAATGAAAAAAGTTTATTAAAGTGGTTTGGTCATATAGAGAATAAGGCTCAAATTGCAAAATAAATATATGAAGTGAATGAATCAAGAGGAAAGTGAAGACAAAGAAAGTTGCAATTAGTTGGAGCTGAGAATCTCAAAATGAAAGAGGCAAGAAATCTGAAGAACAAAAGGCAACGTGTGAAGCAGTTGTTAGGTGCAGAGGAAGCAAGGATGGTTTGTAAGAATACAAAGATATGGGGGAGTAAATTAGTTTTAGCTGTTTTCTTTGTCTGATCTCATGCTTTTAATTTCTTTGAGCAATTATTTCTTACTCCTTTTCTACTGTCCACATAATGCTGTTCACCTCAATAGAAACAGCATAATGGGTACAAGTGTAGATGTACAATGTAAAAGTAAAATAGGTAACCTAAATAATAAATAGCAAAAATAGCGACGGTATGTTAATTGTTTGAGACAGACTACATAGTTATATGTAGAATAGAAGAAGGGGACGACAGAGAATGAGGTGGCTGGATGGAGTCACTGAAGCAGTAGGTGTGAGCTTAAATGGACTCCAGAAGATGGTAGAGGACAGGAAGACCTGGAGGAACTTTGTCCATGGGGTCACGATGGGTCGGACATGACTTCGCAACTAACAACAACATAAAAAAAAAAGCAAACTATTTTTTTAATTAGTGGGGCTAAGAAAAGAAAGAAATGAGAAGACTTATTTTATTCACTCATTAACTTTGAAACATGTACACATGCAGCAGAAAAGACTGTTTCTTATATTCTGGGAATTAGAAGATGTATTATAAAGTCTAAATAGATTAAAGACTAAAAAATATTAAGTATGGATATGAGAGCTACCAAAGTATAAATCAATCAGAAAAGAATATTAGCTGTCTCTAGCAAAAAGGAGGTCAAAGTTAGCAACATTTTTTTAAAAAACCCCCAACAAATCTAACGTATATCCAAGGAGAACCCCATCAGGAGTTGGGGTGGGAAGCTTCTATGGTATATTCAGAATGAATATTAACTTGAGCCCCTTGCAAACATGTTCTCCACCTTTCAGGTATCCCACAACTAAAACTTCCTCTAGAAATAAACTTCCTTGATATACCATACACAGTGATATCATTCAGCCTTTATTTTGCGATATGCCTCAGGGATATTATAAGAAGCTTTATTCAATGCTTTCCTGAAGACTTTCACATCTTTTTCATAATTTTTATTTAAAAATTTTGTATGGGTGCCCATTGTAAAACACAAGCCTGGGTGGCCCACAGTAAAAACTCACAACTATAAAAACCATAAAACATAACCAAAACCTGGTACCTCAATCATTCCTTTGGGCTGCCGCAACCCAACATACCATCACTCTGCCCCCGTGTCAAGAGTAAAAAGCCATGTCTTGCTGGCCTTTCACAAGCACAATTTAGAGATTAGGGTTAATTCAGAGATTCTCAAATTCTGTGATTCCTTGACTTCCCAAAATGATTGTATGACCCCCTTCCCTAACAAAACTTATAACACCAGCAATTAGTTTCATATCAAAGGGATTCCTTAACCCAGGGGTGAGCAACCTGTGGATTTAAACTCCCAGAATTCCTGATCCAAATCCACAGATCCTAAAAGGGCCACAGTGGCCCAGCCTTGCCTTAACCTATTCCTGACCCCTTGATAGTCAAATCCTGTCAAAACTGATCTCACTAATGTCTTAATCCAAGCAAAACAAACTAAGTTAGGAGAGGGTCCTATTTGTACTTACAAACTTTAATTCTTTTTTAAGACTACTATGGCCAGGTTCTTTTAGAGACTCTGCGCTGGTGATTTTGTATGGCAGAACAACCCGATGTGGGGAGTGGTACATAGAGGGTCACATTTCTTATTTTTATTGCACTAGTTTGAGAATCCACACAAAATTAGAGGCAATGGGTAATTAAGGCATGCTAAAGACCAAATAAAGTGTAGATTAGATTTCCTGATTAAAGCAGCGAACTTCCAGTATACAAAAAGGAAGGGAAATAAAGAAGAGTTATTGACTGCACAATGGTTCTTAGTGGTCAACACATCCTTTTCTAGATGGTCACAGAACAGACACTTAATCTATCCTACACTTTTGCTCTGTATTATTTTTAATATGATTGGTTTATAGTCTTCTGAGTTTTCTTTTTTCTCTTCAACAAAGTGGTCATCCATTGGATTCACCCATTCTTCAAAAATTCTCAAAGGTTATACCAACAGCTCTAAAGTAACATCTGTAAACGTTTGGGATGTTTTATCTCTAGAGAGTTTTACTTGAAGGTGCATTTTTTCCCAACCATGTTGGGCAGCTTCAATCTCTTTCCAAGACAACCTACAATTCCCAAGAAGAGCAGAACCAGAGCAGAATAGTACCTCTAATCCACAACTCTCTCAAATGCTAAAAAAGGATACTATCCTGTTTCCCCGAAAATAAGACCCTAGTATGATTTTTCAGGATGCTCGTAATATAAGCCCCACCCCAAAAATAAGCCCCCGTTAAGACCGTCAGTCAAATGGGTGCATTTAGTACCATATTTCCCAAAAACATAAGCCCTAACCAGAAAATAAGCCCTCTTGGAGCAAAAATTAATATAAGACCCGGTCTTACTTTGAGGGAAACACGAGTATGGTCAATGATATCAAGTCATTGAATAGACTGAGAGTATTACCACAACCATATGACTCTCTTGGTAAAAGATGATTTGTTAGGGCATTCAAAGGCAACTCCGTATCACATATGGGTCATAATACTTTTAAGGCGAAAGATTTATACTATCTGAAGAGAAACCAGAGTATGGGTCATAATACTCAGTTTCCTCTAAAAGGCCCTCTGGAATTACAGTATCCTTATCCCCCTTCTCTAAATACAAAATAAGGGATACAAATATATGATTATTAAAATTAGTTTATTAATCAAGCTGATAGGGAATTGTTGCTTCTCGTGTCTCATTACTAAGTACCATCCCCAAAATGACAACTTTTATTAATTTTCTATGTCAATGGCTTCAAGTTATGAAATTCCTTTCCCTAAAAATCTGCTAAGCCTTTATTTTTTTACTCCTTCACAGCTGATTGTTAGGTTGTACATAAACATCTAGGTGAAGAGAAGGGAAGCTCCCCACCCCTATTCCATCAGTGAAAATGGCTACTGCTGATGGAACCAAACCATGGGATATTACCATTCATGCTTTACATTTACTTCCAAAGAGTAGTGGGCAGGACACTTGTGTACAAGTGATAATTGAAAGAAAAACACTGACCCACGAGATATGGCACAATTAGGAAACTGAGGAAGAAATATGAGTAATTCTCAGATGCTTATTGCTTTAAATTAGAGATATGCAAAATTCAGCGGTTCCGGAACCAAATATTCCAGAGTACTTCTGAGAATTATGAACTCTATTCAGACAATGCTAAATCTCTTCTGTGCACAGTTTCAGCACCATTTCAGGAAGTAAATTCCTTGAACTAGAAGTTATGAGATATGGTGGCATGACTCTATCTGGATTGCAAAAATGTGCATATTTTTATGCTGAATTATACATCAACTAGAGCTGATCAAAAACAAAGGCAGGACAAAAATTATAAAGTAAAAAAATGTACTTGGCTCAAAATAAAAGTATTTTCTAGAAATATTTGGCTCTTTAGCATTTTAAGAAAACTTTTTTTTTAAAAAAAACTGCGCATTAAGCTACAGTAATACTGCATATATGTGAATACAGGACAGCAGGTAGAAACAAAATTTGCAAACTAGCATATTGCTGTAGTAATGAGATTTTGGTCAGGCACATTCACTATAAACTATTAAACCTTATTATCACAGATAGTTAAGCAAAGCAATACGAAAACTCTGATATTAACTCGGGAAGTAAAATCTATCTATAAAATAAAACTGGCTACTCTATCTGATATTAGTCATCGAGAGTCAGGTAGTATACAAGCTTGATACATTATTATATTGACAAGAACCTTTACTTTTTAATCTTTAAAAATGTATAGAACAATCCTAAATACAATGTCCACAGTCACACAATTAGTGTTATATAAAAATAGTTTACACAAATTAGATGCAACTCTGAAATATTAAATATGTACTAAAGTTCATTAAAAATCATTAAGTGCATATAATTAAAAATGCATTCCATGTTGTGAGTATGAGTAAACAGTTTTGTTATTTGCTTTCCTGGAGAAGCATAATTATCAATGTCTCCTTGGACAAATTTAATTCAAGCATCCTAGTTAAACACTGAATTGTATAGAATATTTCCCTTGTCACTGAAGAAGCAAAACAAAGAAAGATCAATAAACACAAAACTGGTAAAAACATTATATGGGTAAACAAAGCTTTATACTTATCTATGCAATCTATTCTGACCCTGTGAAGCAAGGAAAGCTTGCTTTATAAAAATTGGAAAAATTAGCTTAATGTATTTGGAGGGAGGGCAATATGATACCCTTCAAATGTACGTTTTGTAATTCCCTTACTCCCCAATCAGTAAAATCCTACTTGTGATTTACAAGTTTTGATCTAATCTAAATTAAGGACGTTAGGCTGGAAAAGACTGATTTAGGTATTCAGCAGACCCCAAATATATCTATTGTACCTATCATTGTATCTATATATTAAAACATAGAACTATTAAAAATCCTTGACACCAGTTTTACACAACCTCAATAAAGTGTATTTTGGCAACTGACATAATGTCCCTTGAACTAAAATATTGTATTTTCAACTTATCTAGTTATGTTAATTTAGAAACAGAAACAAAAATTACCCACAGAACAAATTCAGTCCATGTAATCTCACCTAATAACATTTTGCTTGAACACAGTATTTACTCAGAAGTTTAAGTTCAATGGAACTGACTTAAGACACACTTAAAGTTAAGTGTAGCAGTGTGTCAAATAATGATTTGTATAATTTGCACTCTATTAATACTTATTGGAAATAAACTATAATCAATATTATACTTTAGCTTATATAAGCATATAATATGGGTTCTATCAAGAGCAGAAAATGAGCTCTAACAATTATCAATTTAGCAAAACCACAGAACAGAAAAAGGCCACACAAGCAACAGTTTTCAGTGATCTTATCCAGATTTACAGCAGAAAGCCATTAAATTAAAAACAGCAGCCAACATCCAAGACGAAGATGCCCATTGTGAGCCACAGAAGCAGGCTTAACACATTACATTTAAACCATACTTTTTTTTTTCTTAACGTTCAGGAATGTTGTCTTTTTAAGGACGCCTCTGCCTTCCCTCCAGATGACTCTTACAATTCACCTGGACCATCTGTGGATAGCAGAGCCCTCGTCCCTTTTCCATACCGACGTACAGAAATTCTCCTACGCCAATATTTACACACGCCACCTTTCCCCAAGTACAACAGGATGAGCTCCCCCACCCCTTTCCTCGGCTTCCTTTGCAGATCTGGCATTGTTGCATTTCGGGCATCCGCCGCCCCGTTTTTCGAAAAGTCCCTTCCGAGTCTCTCTTTCTCCGCGTCTGTTGTTCGTCTGCATGCAGTCGCCACCTTTCCGTTGCCGCGCTCCCCCTTTCCCCCCTTCACCGCTTCGGCCGCCCCCAACCAGCCCCTCGCCCCGTGCCGGACCAGCGGAGCGACGCCCCTCTCCCCCTCAAAGGGCCGATACCCCCCCAACACACCCACCACCCAGGGCCACTCCCCCCCCCCGACTCCCTTACTGCCCCCCCCTCTACCTGGGGTACTGCTGTAGGTGCTGTGGCTCCTGAAGCTGCTCTCAGTGCAATAGCTGGCATCATCCTCGTCCTCCATCTCTTCGGGGTAATCGGAATCGTCGTCGTCGTCGTCCTCCATGACCGCCTCCTCTTCCTGGGAGTCTGGCTTCTCCTCCGCCTCGCCGTCCTCCTCGTCCTCGTCGGACCCCACGCTCTCCTCTTCCTCCTCCTCGTCACTCTCATGATCGTCGTACACTACTTTGCCGCCGCCGCTCCTCCTGGACGAGGCGGCCGCCCTGCCTTGGCTGCTGCTGCTGCTCCGGCTGCCTCCGCCTCCTCCTCCCCCCGCCGCCGCCGCCGCCGCTCCAGCCCTACCCCGGCCCCTACCGCTACTGCCTCCCCCACCAGGGGTGCTGCTGCTGCCGCCGCCTCCCTTCCTCCTGCCGCCCCCCCTGGAGGAGGAGGAGGAGGAGACGGCGGCGGTGGAGGCCTGGCCAGCTCCGGACCCCCTCGACCTGGGCCCGGCAGCCCCAGCCGCCTGGCCCGAAGCCGCCCACCTGCCCCGGCTGCTGCCCCGCAGTCTGGACCTCAGACCCCCAATGGGGCCCGGCGGGGCGGGCGGAGCCGGGGTGCTCGCCCGAGCGGGGGCCGCCGCAGGCTGCTGATGTTTGGGCGGCCTGCCTCGCCGGCCCCGCATCGCTGGGCGCTAGCCGAGGGGGGGAAGAAGCGAGGGGGCGAGGGCACTCGGGTCCGGCGGGAGGCTGCGGGGAGCCTCCTCCCGGCGGTCGGAGCTCTGGGGCAGGGAGGGGGCGCCACCGACTTGCGAGGGCCGAAGGCTCAATTCGAATCGCCGGCGTCCCGCTCCGGATCGCCACCGGCCGCCATCTTGTTTCTTCGTCTCTGCCTCGGATCGCTCCGCTCTGACTGGGGGAAGCGGCGGCGGCGGCAGGCCCAGTGCGCCTCACGTGACCAGCCTTCTAGGCCGGCCAGCGCCGCCGGGGGGCGCCGGAGAGCTACCTACGGCGGCGGCGGCGGCTGCCTTCGCTCCGGCTCCCAGCCATCTTCGATGCGGACCGAGCGCCGGGTGCAGCCGCGCTTCCATCCTCTCGGAAAGCATCTCGCCTCGCACATCACCCCAGACACCTGTTAGCCCCCCGTAAGGGAGATGCCCTTTCTTTCCCCCGCCCGTACGTCGGCTTACGCCCTCAGCAGGCACCATCGCTTCTGATAACGGTTTTTCAAGCCTCGGTTGCTCCGTATTTACTTCCTGAAATTGCTTCAGATTCAGAGCCGTTGCCGTTTACAGCTTGCCGTCCGAAGTTGTAGGGGCTTCATCAATGGAGGTTTTTAAGGAGAGACTGGACAGCCACTTGTCTGAAATGGCATAGAGTGTCTCCTGCTTGAGCAGGGAGTTGGACTAGAAGACCTCCAAGGTCCCTTCCGGTTATATTCAGATTGATTGGTTTCTTCACGCAAGGTTATATATGTGCATGCGAAGGAAGGTTTGTAGGAGGTATGCAAAAGTGTCAGGCTGGTTTCAAAAGAGGTGGCATGGAAATGCAATGACAAAATTATGCTTTCCTTAGCCCATTACTTTTGTCATGAGGGGGGAGAAGGAGGAAGAAGAGGGAAAAAGACGGGAAGAAAGAAGGAAGTACAAGAAGAAAGGGAGGAGATGAAGTAGAAAAGTTCAAACCTCAAACAAAGTGATAATGCATCTAATTGAAATGCTTTACATATTCCAGACTTAGAAGATCGACCTTAATCCTGGCAGCTACTTCCTGTACTTAGCTACTTGTTGGACCCATCCTTGACCTACTTCAGTGGTGGCGAACCTATGGCACGGGTTCCAGAGGCGGCACTCAGAGCCCTTTTTGTGGGCACACGTGCTGTCAACCCAGTCCTGGGCCTTCAGCTGGGTTTTATAAAACCTTTTTGCTTTAGGCCTCCAGGTTCAATCAGTCAATTTCAACTTCTCGCGGGGGAAAAAAAAGATCTTGCAAAGTTGGAATTGATTGAACTTTTTAGTCCCACCCAGTCTGCCATTACCACCGCAGCCACGCCCACCCAATGGGCCACACCCACCCGGCACTCGACGATGCATAAGTGGGTTTGGGGTTGCAGTTTGGGCACTCGGTCTCTAAAAGGTTCGCCATCACTGACCTACTTGTTTTTCTATACCTGCACACTGGATAGAACCATTTTTTGAGAATTTAAAAAATTAAAGATTTTACAAAGAAAATAAAAACTGACACAAAATTAATAAAAAATAAAAAAGCAAAGGAAGAAAGAAAAGTGCAGAAAAACAGAACCAAAACAGAAAGCTTTTCATTTCTCCTTCAATAAATACAAGCACAATTACAATATTGTCTCTTATTCTATGATTATAAAAAAGCTTCCTTTTTTCTATTATAATTTTTTTTCTAATCATCCAAACCACATCGTGAATTCATGCTTTCTGTTTCATACGAAAAGTCTTTTAAGGTGTTCCAGAATATATATTCTAATCAAAGATGTTAATTTAGCCATCTCTGCCAGTTCCATCATCTTCACCAGCCATTTCTCAGTTACGGGTAATGTTAAACCTTTCCACTTTTGAGCATATAATAGTCTCGCTGTGGTTATCATATATTAAAACAAAGTTCTGTGACTTTTTCTTGTTTTCTATCCATTAATCCCAAAAGAAAAGTCTCTGATTTCAACTATACTTTAATCTTTAAAATTTCCTGTATGTATGGGTGTATGTATATCCAACATATTTTAGCTTTTTTTGCATGCCTAACAATCATGGTAAAATGCTCCTTCATATTCATCCTTTCAGCAAAGATTCAAAGTACCTTTATATATTCTAGGTAATTTCTTTCGTGACAAATACCAATGATACATCATGTTATAAAATTATTTTTAACGCTAGAACATAAAGTGTTCTAAAAAGCAATATATTGTTTGCCTAGAAGCAAATCAATTAGGAAAAAAGATGTGAAACATTTGATTTATAAAACTTGGATGAGATACTCAGGAGATATTAGGAAGAGAAATGGAGTTCCTTTGTATATTAATCCTCAAGTAACCCAGAACTTGTTTTAATTGATGAAAATGGTGGAGCAGAAGTTACACTATATAAAGTTAAATCTATGATTTGGAAGGTTATATCCCAAATAAAGATAAAATAACTTTTTATAAACAACTTATGAAGATGGATTTTTTTTCAAAGTACTGTCAGGTCCACTCTCTGGACTGGATTTTTTCCTATGATAACTGGTATATGATGCAAAATTGGAATAGTTTCCCCTCAAGACTTCTGTGAAAAATATTAAAATTAAATATTTCAATTAAAATTAAAGTTTAGTAATTTACTAATTTATGGATAGTTTAGTTGTTTGATATATGGAGTCAGAAGAATAGTAATTCAAGAGAATATACCTATTTTTCAGAAAAAACAGGTCCATTTCAAGAAAAGTGTGATTTGAATTTCAAAAAAAACTGACTACTAAAAATTCAAAAGTTTGAGTGGTCAACATTAAAGTTTTGACCAGTTAAAACTGAAAAATATTACATTTGATTTTGTAGAACATTGTCACATTATAAAGGCAAAGCTATTTACAGAACCGTTTTTGCTTCATCAATTGAAGAACTAAGATTTCCAGTAATTTTTGAATGTTTAAAAAAAGAATCTAGAATCTTTTTTTCTTCATTTCTTCTTGGGAAATGTGCAAGAGTCTTACGTAATTTATTTATACATATATCCCATCTAAATTGTTTTTATAAACTTCAAGGCAGCAAACGTACCTAATACGCCTTCTTCCTCCTATTTTTCCAACAAGAACCCTGTGAGATGAGTTGGGCTGAGAACGATGGGTCCAAAGTCACTCGGGTGGCTTTTGCATCTAACGTTGGACTGGAACACTGTCTTCTGGTTTCTAGGTGGTGCCTTAATGATTAGACAAAACTGGCTCTCAAGTTTTAATTCAAGCAATCCTACTACTTCAGCCATTATCAACTTAATGTTGATACCAATCATTTTCCAAATTGAGATAGCATTTCATTTTGACAAGAGAAGAGTAGAATGTTCATACCATGGGATTTTTCTTACTCCTTGTTACTTACTAGAGACCCTAATACAGTACTGGAGAAAGAGCTCTTACATCAGACATATCAAACACAAGGCCCAGGGGCCCGCAAAGTGGTTTCATGTGGCCCGCGAAGCCATCCTGGAAACAGTGAGGGAACGGCCCCTGCTGCCTTGGCCCTAGCCCAGGCCAGCCAGGAACCAATGTACAATTTTGTGGTGGCCATCTTGGCACTTGCCCCGGTCCCACTCCTTTCTGCCAGAGACCCTCAGATCTGTCCCACTCCTGCCCAGGCCCCCACAGGCACCCTTGACGCGAATGATGTAGAACCGCCCACGCCCACCCAGTAGGCCACACCCACCCAGTAGGCTGCACCCACTCTGGCCACACCCACCCGGCCCCCCAAGGGCAACTGCAATGCTGATGCGGCCCTCAGTGAAATTGAGTTTGACACCCCTGTCTTACATAGATAAAATACCACTCCGTGCCAGTCCCAACTGCAAACTTATGTAATTATTTATGAACCTTCTTAACTGGAAGATGACACTTGCAATGCGAAGTAAGGCCTCTGGAACAGCACTTGTTATTCTAATAATCACTGGAAGTCAGGCAGCATGTAAATTTAATAATAATAGGAGATAAATGATTCTGGGTAAATTTCAGATTCTTAAATAGCAGAAATTTGTTCAGGTTTTATCAGATAGAAAAACTGAGGGAGCTATGAGAGTCATCTAGTTTCCACTGAAATTGAGTCATTCTGTTGTTCTGGATTGGATTTGGACAAATTGTAGTTTTGATGAGATTTGTGAATATGATTGCCCATCTTTATACCAATCAGTTTATTGAATGAATGGCTAAATCTGTTCATCTACTGGGAAAAGCCATTATAAATATCTTTTGAACTATTTGTCACACTTTTCTCTGAAACTTAGGGGAGGCTGTGCCACCCAAACCAGTCGAATAGAGTGCCCACTAATAGACAGACTGTTTTGATCTTGGCAATACATTATTCCCCTTTAGACTTCCCCAACTATCAGTTGGAGATAAAGCATTCAAGTCTCTATCTTCTTAAGCAATGAAACTTGTCAAATTATGACTTCTTTTAACTTGCTCTGAGGGTTCCTCTTTTATGTGCCTCTATGTTCCTCAAGACGTAAGGCAATTAATTTACATAATTAAGTTTGAATTATTATGCTTCTTTTTTCCAGGTCCAGCTTAGGTGCAAGTTAGTTTATAAAAGCCATCTTTTTCAGATTTTTGTACAGTTTTAAAGACTTTAAAAACTAGGATAAATGTAGAACTTTGAACTCCTGCCACAAGTTCTTATGAAGCTAAAAGGTTGTCTTAGAGCAGGCCTAGGTGCACACTCCACATTCATGAGTGTCTCAAGAAACTGCATCTTATCTTGGAGTTGCTTGCCAGCCCGTCATCCAGGAAAACATGCATCTGATTTATGGAAGCACCAACTGTGCATTTCATATCTGCTCGTAAATCCCTTTTTGGTTTGGGATCCAAAGCTCAGCACATTCCTGCTAGCTACTATCATTTTTAATAACTTTTCATTATACTGCCGTAGAATTGTGAAGCAGTTTTGTTGTGCTTGTTTGTAAGTTGCTCAAATTTATGCAATGGAAAACTATAAATGTAACTTGTAGAACATCATCCTAGATATATTTCCCCTACAATATCCTTTGGTATATTTAGTTTAAGAAAGGCCAAATTATGTTTTATGTCTGTAGTCTTCAGATGATTAATATGACTTAACGAGGACAGGATAAATGTTCATCAGAGTGAGAAATGCACCATAAGTATTTCTCTGAAATAGAATAAAAGGCTCTTTACAACAGATTCATAATAATAATTTAATGAAGATGTGCGAATTTCAGGTAAGCTTTATAACTTCTATGGAATATAAGCCTTTATCTTCTGGGTGATTTATTCTCTGTAAATGTTTCAGACTTCCTTCAATCTTGTTCAATTCTGAGTAAAAATGTACCTAAAAAGTAAAAGTAAAGATTTAGCCAATAAGTAAATCTGCATTTTAATGTATCATTTCTCTTGAGGACCACAGTAATAACTGGCCATGTAGAATGCATAAAACAGCAGAGATTTATGTTTTTTGTAGGAGTGGAAAGCTAGATCTGGTACCTCTATTGTCTACAATAACTATGCTTAATTTCTGCTTGTGATTATAGTTATTAAAATGGAGGAAAACTTACTTGGGCTCTAACAAACTTGTGTAACTTTGAAAGCAACCCTCTTACTTCTGGCAGCATAACAACAACTGTAAAGTGAGCATCTAGTAGGAGGCACAACCAGTCCATAATCTGAAAATAAAGCCAAATACACAAAACACACCTTAGTATTAGCTATTAAAATGCAAGCCAGTCCAATATCTATACAGAATTTTGTTGCATACCTACTTGCAGTCTACCCTTTTAATTTCAGTGTTGATACTGAACATTCTGAAGAAGGCGGCATATTTAATTGCTTTTATTTTTATTTGTTTGCAATCATTGTAATTCTGGGAAGAATTTACCAGTTTAGGTGTTTCCATAATTTTAATCCCAGGCAAGAGTGACCTTCATTCCTGTCAGTGTGAATACATTTCTAGCACAATTTCCAATGTCCTTTCCCCCATGAAATGTAGAAACATTATAGGCTTCCCAGCAATGCACTCTCATTCATAATCACAGCTATCTGATCAGTTCATTGCCACACATTTAACTAGAAATATGTTGCTATGCATTGATTTTTAATATAGGATGTACAATTTGGGCTACTGAAAACTAGTTAAAAGGGACATCACATTAGAGGATGTTCCCAGCATATATTGCAAACCAAATATAAACAAACAAAGGCATTATAGGAGTAGAAGCTCTAATGCAGACATGTCAAACTCGCAACGTCACGTGACGTCGTGGCAACGTATCGGAGCTTTTTCGCCGTTGCCGGTAATGGGGTGGGCACGGCTCCGGTATGATGAAACCGGCCCGCGGGCAGGCAGTTTGACACCCCTGTTCTAATGCAATCGCAACAGTTATCAATGTGCTCATATTGTTTACAGGATGCCACTTGTGATCTACAAGCAAGACTAGATTTTCTGTATTAATGGTCTCTTCACTTTTTCACTTAACAATACAATATATTGAAACTAAATTTAGCCATTCCGTATTAGATTCATTAGAATAAACAGGCCTAAACTGAATTTACCTGTCTTGAATTTAGTAATAGGTGGCAAATAAATCCAATTAATCATTTTCTTATATGTATAGTCTATTATTCCAGTGACAGCTGGAAGAAGTATCTCATTTTTTCAGAGGCACTAAATCTGAATATGCTCTAAAGATTTATTTGGGCATATTTAATAATAACTTGATAGTTTTCATAGGAAAAAAATTCTATACCTGTTGTATGGTCAGATGCAATACTCCAGGGAAGTGTGTGGAAGACTCTTTACTACATTGCACATATACGTACTGAAGATACTGGAGGAATAACTAAAAAGAATACAATAAAATCAGATGTTGCTGAATTCAATGGTATGTGCAAAGAATCCTTCAGTCCTTTTAAAAAGAATGACTTGTGTTTTATTTTGTGGTGTAACTGAGACACCCCATATATCAACAAGCAAAAATAACTATTTTCCAGACAAAGACCCTAACAGCAGAGCTCCCCAACCTTTCTGGCTTTGCAGACCAGCTGGGTTTGGGGGGGGAGAGGGGATGGTTCCACATGAACAGCGGGGAAGTTCACGTGCACATGCTTGCCTGCTGCTCGCATAAGTGGGGATGCACTTCCACGGCCCAGTTCCAAAGGGCTCAAGGCCCAGTAGTGGGCTGCAGCCTGGGGGTTGGGGACCCCTGCCCTACAATAAAACCTCCTTTTGGGGATGCAGTGAACTGAATTTCAGTCTGGACTCTTCCCCCCCCCCCCAGATAAAGTCTGATAATAACAAAGAAGTCTAGGTGTGGGAGTTAAATTTGTGTTAATTTTATGATGTCCATGCTGATTACACAAATATTATTTGTGCATCATTTATATGGACACAATTGCAATTTAACAGACACTCATAAGTAAGAGGCATCTCTTCTGCTAGAAGAGAATACAGATAGTTCTTGATTTACAATAGTTCATTTAGTGACAATGGCACTGAAAAAAATGACATGACTATTTTTCACACTTAGAACCTTTGCAGCATTCCCATGGCCATGTGATCAAAATTCAGACACTTGGCAATTGACTCATATTTATGATGGTTGGTGTTTCCCGGGGTCATGTTATAACCTTTTACGACCATTTGACAGAGTCAATGGGAAAGCCAGATTCACTTAACAACCATGTTACTAACTTAACAACTGCGATGATTCACTTAACGTATGGCAAGAAATCACAATTGTAAAATGGGGCAAAATTCACTTAACAAGCATCTCACTTACAAACAGCATTTTTAGGCACAATTATGGTTGTAAGTCAAGGACTACCTATATACATAGTACAGGGTTGAATTGTGAGTTCTTGGTGCTCTTCAAGCTTGGTGGTTTTCTTGCAGACAATGCATCTGATGATGTTACTTAATCTGGCCATGAAACATGTGCAAGAAAGTCACCAAGCTTGGATTCATCTAAAATTTTCTTTATTTACCAATTTATCTCATTTATATAGCTGTCCATCTCACTAAAGGCAATTCTAGGCAGTGCACAACAAAATCTTTGTAAGGGCAGTAAAGGGGAAACTTTATTACAAATATTACTCCCTATTCAAAGTTTAAAATTTAGCATTACAGGAAGAGATGAATAACTGCTTAATGGAGACTGCCAAATGGAGATACAGAGATAATGCAAAATGAACTAGGATTTCAACCACAACCGAATAGCTCATAACAGAAAGGGGTGATGACTTTTATAAGTTATTTATAAATAAGATTTATAAATAAGATTTAATAAGTTATTTATAAATAAGATTTATAAATATAGGCTTCTGTATCTTAACATTAAACTATCAGATATAAAAGGGACAACTTCAGTGAAGTCATAAGCAAGTATAAAATTAATTTGACACCGTTACTGAATTCTGAAGGAACAAATCAATACTTACTATGACTTCCCTTGCAGACAGGTCTTTCAAATGAGGTAAAAGAAATGTTTCACTGTAAGCTGAACAAATAATTGTATTTCTGCATAAGGTAGAGATACCCGAGTCAAGGATCTACTTCTATGCAGGTTTGTATCTTATTTTATCCCCATTTTTTGTGAAAGCAGTACTTTTAAAACTAAAACCTTTTAAACAAATTAACAAGCAAAGCAGTCTTTGTTCATCAGACAAAGAACTGAATGATCCAAATTATGGAACAAGAATCAAAACCTGGGGACTTTGCAAATTAAAGCTGCTGGTCCTAGAAACAATTCTACCAAGTCTTTCATTCTACCAGAAAGAGAAAAAAAAATGGCCAGGATTCTACCTACATGGATTAGAAAGGATTAACTGTGACTGTTCATGTCAATACTTCTATGCATACATCATGAACACCAAAATCAATTTTTCAGTGAAGATTTAGCAGAACCAAGCAGCAGTATTGCTACTTCTTGGTTCAAGAGAAAAGAATTCCTTTCTGTAGGCAGTTTAATGTAGAGAGATAAAGTTGGGGCTGAGGATCATGAGTTAAAAATAAACATATATTGACCGGTGGATTCTCAAAGAAGAAATGCAATTAAGAAATGCAAAGACCTGTTTGGTCTTTATCTTTGCAATCAGATATTGTAGCAGTGCAGCACAGAACAGTACATGTAATCCTTTACTTTTCAGAGGAATTATAAGATTTACTTCTCCATTTGATTTTAGGGCAATAATGGGATACTTGTGGCTCTACAGATAACTTCCAAAACATATCATTCCTGATTAGCCACATTGCCTGAGGTGGGGCTCAAGCAAAATTGTTAATATTCTAGTGTGCTGTGCTAGCAAAAAGTCTAATCTTGTGGTACTTTGTTGAAAAATAGCCTCACGACAACTGAGGTTAGCAATTAAGACATTTTCAGACTTTAGTAAACAAATCTCATACACAACTTTGTTTCAGCCTGCATATGTATTTTGGAACAATACTGGTAAAAGCTGTTAGGGATATGATAAACAATCTAAATACAATCCATATCAAAGTCTACTCTCACATACTATTTAAGTCAACCAATTATTTTGATAAAAATTCAAATCATTATGTTGTTTAAAAAAACAACAACCATACCTTAATATACTTTTTAGACATAACTACTTCAACAAGTGTTGCTTTTTATGCAGTGGTTTCCCAAGTATATATACTTTTATGTAAATTTTGGAGATGAGACTGAAATAAGTTGCTAGAATCTGTTCACTGCTTTTTGGTGCATTACTACATTTTGCTTCCAGTTAATGTATTTTTTTTATTGTATACCACAATCAACTGAGAGGCCAAAGATTACTTCTGAAGGTTAACATTTTCAATTCATATTATACTGAATAAGGGGAACACTAACGATTGTTTCTTTTTCATCAGTCACATCAATAATATATTCCAAAGGATACAGCAATGATGCTTTCTGTGGCCCAACTGGACATATTTCACTTTGGTCTATTTCTTGGGATTTCTGTATTGTCTGCGTATCACAGCTATCTTCTTCTATGAGTTCAAAAGTACAGCCATTCTGTATAATTTTAGACAGTTCATCCATTTTGTTGTTTTCAACAGTATGAACATGATCTGGTACAAAATCTGAATTCATATTCATCGTTTCAAGGCGGTCATCACCAATGCTACAAAGAAACAAAATGTCCACAAATGACCACAGATACTCAAATTTGTTTAAAATGTTATTTAAAACTACTCTTGAAGTTGAAACAATAATAAATCTAAGACAGATTGTTTGCTGTTAAAATAGAAGAACATAGGGAAAAAATTGCTTTTGGCAGGCAAAGTTGATAGGGATAATAGTACATCAGGGATGGTGAAAACCATTATAAGGTTAATTGCTTGAAGATGATTTTTCCCCAATCTGAATCAATTAAAAGGAAAAAAAAAGAATACAAAATCTGGATTTTATAAAAGGGAAATTACTTTAGGTTCATGCAGTATTAAGTAGACCTAAATAAATAAGCTTGTAAAATGAAAAGTTCTGCAAAGAAAAAGAGATGATTTATAGTTAGCTGTCATTTCTTCAGCTTGTCCACATGGTGATCTAAGACTAGTGCCATCTTTTCAGAGCCTTTTTATAAACAGAAATTAAACTGGAAAAAAGCCCACTATTTCAAAACAAACTCTTGCCAGAGCTGTTAATAAATTTAAATACAAACAGAAGTATGTATATTTACCTCAGAAAAATCTTCAGGCAAGTACAAATAACTGCTTCAGGGATATCAGGAAATTGCTGCAGACAGAGCTGCAACAGATGTATATCTGTTTTCTCCACTGCAATTGCTATCAGTTCTGGACACATGCTGGAAGATAAGATAGTGAAGTTCTCAATATATTTAACATTATTATGATTGGTTGCATAGTCAGCCACATGTTTAGACTGGATTTGGCATTTGTGTCCTCCCACTGAGTCCCTATTATTACTATTATTTTATCCTGCCCTTGTTTATATATAAACTCAAGGGGACATACATATCTAATACTGCTGCTTCCTATTTCCTCACAACAATAAGTCTGTGTGGTAGGCCCGGGTTGAGAGATAGCGACTGGTCCAAAGTTACCCAGCTAAGGAGGAGGCCTAGAACTCAGTCTCTTGGTTTTTAAGCCAGCACCTTAACCACTACACCAAACTATCACTCTAATGTGTTAATAATTGTATTTTTCTGTATATATTTCCATACACCTTTTTAAAAAGTTTCTGGTATGTAAAGTACCCAATTCTCGGGAGCTATTGTTACAAAAAGGTGAAGCAGGCTGTTTGTTAGAAAAGATTAGCTATGTATTACCTATAAGAGAGGCCTTGCGTTTGAATCAGTTGTACCAAGCAACTGCGAGGATAGAATGAAGATTCTGCTTTACATCTGTTCACAAGAGCAGATACTATATATCCAACCGATGCTTGAAAGACTGTCCCTGGAGCGCTAGACAAAAAAGCCAGTAGTTTTTCTTCTACAGTATTCTGAGAAGCACCCTAAAAAAAGAGAGAACATTTTACTTATTGGTTCCATCTTAATTATTTTCTTCTTTGCCAATTAAAATTATTAACTACTGGACTAGTCGCCCAACATGGTTATTGTAAGAATTTGGTCCATTAATTCTTCACGAGACCAAATCGGTAAAGAGAAACGTTTTTAGATACTTGTGAAATATTTCATCTCTGGCTCTGTTTCTGTAGTTTACAGAGCAACTTTTTTTTTTAAGAATCACACTAACCAGAAGATTTGTTAATTGCACTTAAAAATGCTAATTAATATAACTATGATAATTTCATCTCTAATTTGCTTTGCTGATACTTAAAGGAGAATTGCAAATTAACTACTCATTCAGCTACATATTTCACTTTGTTAAGAGTCATGCTTAAAGACGCATTTATACATAGAGAAAACGCCACTCAAGATTGCCTCGCCGCCCTTTGCTTTCAATAGGGAGTGTTCATAATTACCTTAATAATGTTAAGAAGCTGTTCCACTGTCAGGGTCCCATCTTGAGCATTCTTTCTTGATCGCAACTGCAATATTTGACAAAGAAATTAAGATTCTCTGAAACAAGTAGATAACATTCCTCCAAAACTAGTAATCAGAGATTATGTCTTCAGTGAGATCTCACATTCTAACAGGAACCCCTGATTCATTTATTATGAAGGTACCATCTGGGTAAATGTAAGAAAGACATTATCAGATGAAATGGATCATGAGTCCCAGGCATTCTTAACACATATGTCAGCAGTGATTTTACCCACTACAAATGTAACAAATACATTTAAAAGTGTCTTTTCTGTACCACAAAAACCCACACTCCAGAATGGATCCAAAAGAGAAGAAATATACCATTACTGGCTCTCGTTAGATTATGCCAAAATTGCTAATAGAGCAGGATGTGGCTTGGATGCCTCTATTTCATCAAACCAAAATTAGGCCCTAAGAGGTGCGGGGCAAATCATGCATGAGTCGAGGAAGGGAGGTGCTGGGGTGTGGTGCAAATGCAGGAAGGCCAGGGAAAGAGGGTGCAGGTGCACAAGAAAGCAGAGAGGCCTGGAAAGGATGGTGTGTGTGGGTGTGTGGGTGTGTGTGTGTGTGTGTGAGAGAGAGAGAGAAAGAGAGAGAGAGAGAGAGAGAGAGAGAGAGAGAGAGAGAGAGAGAGAGAGAGAGAGAGAGAGAGAGAGAGAGAGAGAG